>NW_010433612.1:11344-46891 GCF_000710305.1 Buceros rhinoceros silvestris | reverse complement strand
ATTCCTGTCTCATCATCTTTCATTTCAGGCACATATGCATTTTTGCTGGTGAATGTAATGCATAAATTCAGGAGGGGTTGTGGCAATATGAAATAAAAAATGTTTTATTATGTATGGTTGCTTCACATTATGTGTTTCAGTGTCCTTCAGAGGAGAAGGGGTGCACAGTTCACTGAAACTCACCAGCATATAATAGCGATAAGGTGTTGGTATTTGGTTATTTTGGATTCTTTGCTGTTTTTTGACTGATTTAAGAATGCTTTAGAGAGGCTGAATGACCAAGTGATCGCTAAAACCTACTATAAAGCATAGGCTGGGGCTGTTCAGCTTTCTGAGATTCACCAGATAATTTCTCTACCATCCTCTGAATGGGAAAGCTGGTGCCCATCACCTGTTTGGATGCTTGGTAAGGCTCAGGTAAAATTTACCATTGCCAAAACTAGACTCAAACTTGAGAGTTCTGGTAGAGGACTGATTCGGAGATGTTCTTGGCAATTAAGTTCCTTTTTTTTACACACTTCTTCAGGCTCCTTTATTTCAGTTGCATTTTCAGCCACTTTTAAAGCTTAGCCATGCTATGAGCTGAGAAGTCTTCTGCCACAGGGGAGCTGCCAAATTATTGCGAGCTAAACTATTTAGCTCTAAGTCTTTCCTTCCCGTGTTCATTCCAGTCTTGTGTGGCATCGCCACACAGTCCTAGTGCAGGACTAGGACTGGCTCTGGCTGTGGTCAGTTGAAGTAGGTGTGATATGGCTTCAGCTTGTTCCAGCCTCTGGTTTTGAGGCCTTTTGAAAGTTAAAAACCTCATTTATTTCTGAAGGCTTTAGGAACAGCTTAGGCAAATATCCGTTACGGATTAGACAGAGTAACCTGGCCTTGAGTAGGTAAAGGATTAGATATATCTTTAATTTCTAGAGAATTACAATCACTGTGAATCTTAGAAAGGGTTTTTTATAGATCCGCAGAGGTGATCCATACAGTTCTATAAATCTGTGCTTTATATATGTATATATATGGCAAAGCATTGAGGGTGATATGCCCAACATAGTTTTTGGTCTGAGTTAGGGCTGTAGAAAACTAGAACTCTTACAGAATATAGAAACATCCTTTTGGGCTGTAACTGACTTAAGGGGTAAGTTATTAGTAGCTGCAGGAATAGTTATGCTAAAATACTGTGTATTCCCCTCAAAATATACTATTCTTTATACTGAAAAAATGCTACTGGAAACACTGTGCATATCTTTGGCTTATGCCAATTTATCTTAAAATAGAACAACATTTTTGGAACAATTACTGAGAAGTAAAACTGACAGGGAATTAACAGGCCCAGTGAAAGCACTAATTACACACTGGTGCTCTGACTTTACAGTTGATATTTTGCATTATACTGCAATATCCATTGCATTTGTGTGGACTGGGTTGCATTTTGCAGTGGGACCGCAGCAACAACTTTATCCGTCCTACTTGGCAAATCAAAATAGTCACAGAGTTAGTTGTCTGCATGTATACATCTCCAGTGGACTCATTCACCATAAAGGACATGGGGATCTCATTAAATAGTGTTCTATTTAATCCATGTCACAGCCCTGACGTGGAATATGCTCCGTAGGTCTTTGGTTTGAGGTTGTACAAGCCAAGGTGAAAGCAGGAGTGCTGTAGGGATTCCCTGGAAGTCCACTAAAACCTTGAAGTGCAAAGAGTTGAGCAGGGTCTTGAGAACACTTTCTCTCATTCTAGTCGCTGCTACTGATTAGCTACCACTAGTACCTGGCCAGTATCCCAGCTCTGTGACATGCAGACGCCACTGGAGCAGGTCTCGGTGGAGCTCGGGATGTTGATTTTCCTAGCTCATAATCACAGCCTCCCACTGAGACGGTGTTGCATGAAATACGTGACTATCTTTTCCCATCTGAGATACTAATTATTCTGATTGTTTACACCATCTCATATTGAACCTAACCAGAATAGCAAGATTGCAACATCCTTTCAAGCCCCTTGTTATTTGGAGAGTCATTGTGCATAAGGTACCTGACGGCACGTCTACCTGTCTGCCTGCTGAGCACCCTTGACTAGGTAAGCCCAGACGTACGGGAGAATCAGCATTACCTTCAGAAGACTAAATACACTTTGAAAAGAACTTCAAATTTTTATTAACTAGATGTAATCCAACATATTTTAGTAGGTTAATTTAGATTGAGAGAGATTGCTTGAGATACTTTCTTTTTTAATTACAACTGAAATTTTGACTGAACATAACAAATCTCGTGGAATCCTCCCGAGTCTTCATATTATTCGGATCTCTGTTAACTGTAGCCTGAACCATAATCTGTAGTCAATAAAATATGCGAAGGCCGACTCTGGATCTTCTTGTATTAAAAAACTGCAGAACGCACATACAGAAGATTTGGCTGAACAATTGTTATGTTTGCAGCAGCCTGCAATCAGACTATTATTTTTGTGTTTAGGCTTTTTGAATGAATTGTTATAATGAGACAAAGATAAACCCTGCTATTACTGATTCATGGTTTTGTTATTGCAATTCTAGAGCTGGAACGCTGGGAAATTTTAAGTAATGTTTACCAGAGAGGAAAATACAAATTTCAGGATTTTATGGAAACTGAAGGTCTTTCAAGAACAAGGCAAAACTGTAGAACTGAAAGTTATGGAACTACAGTTAGATCCTAGTCTTACATTCCCCCCCCCCCCACACCTCTTATCTTTAACTCATGTCACAAGGTAACAAAGAAAAGAAAACCAGAATTAGTTTAGAATTATAATTCTCCCCCCCCCCCCCTTTTTTCTTCTCATTAACTCATGTCACAAGGTAACAAAGAAAAGAAAACCAGAATTAGTTTAGAATTATAATTGTTCCCAATGTTTTCTCATGAGATTGTTTCTAGGAGTAGTGCAGACCTGCAAAAGAAATCCCTGTAAACTCATTTGGTTTCTTCCAACAAGCTTTAAATCAGTCATCCTTTAGGACTGTGATGAACGAAGTGTCACATCAGGTTACTGAAGCTCTGAACCCCCAGGAAATCTCACAGTGCTCCTGCTATACCGGTGGGGCTGCTGAAACCATCAGGAAACATTCAAAATTATTTTCTCTGCAACTGCTCTGCAGTCCGCGTCAAGATTTTTTCTTGTGGTTATAAAACAGAAGATTAAAAAAAAAAAGTGTAGGTATTTTTTGCTTTGGAGCAGAGCTGCTAGTAATTAACCACATTTGTCTGGGTGAAGCTTTATATTGCTTTTTTTGTTTGTTTATTATCTCCTTCTCATTTCACCATCCAAATATCCAGTTTCGTGTCTGTTACTGTCTTTCCCATCTTTCTTCCCTTAATAGAGCATGATGTGGCTGATTGAAATTAGCCAAGGTCATTTAGTCTATTCTGCTGTCAAGATGAAGTAGTCATGGGCTTGGTGATTTAATAACTTTCTATCACAAAACCCTATTGCAGCAAAGCAAATTAAAGGTGGTTGGCGGGGGGAGAGAGCAGTGGAAGACACTTGAGTGATGTGATTTCATCCCACCTTTTATGGGCTGTGTTGCTAAAGAGAAATGAACAGCGTCATTGAGGTATCAGCATTGTCTATGTGGCAAATTTAAATGTTGGAATACGTATGATAATAATATAGCATAGCAAAGCATCATGTAGTACATGGTTTGTATAGACTGTTGTGATCTTGTGCATTGAAGGAGCAACATATGTCTTGTCTGCTCCCAACCAATATTTCCATTTCAAGTTGCAATATGCATTTTCCGGAGGGAAAATGTTGGATACTGTTCCTTACTGCAGAATCAAGTGTTGGTCAGTTGTGGCCTCCCTGAATACAAATGCTGATAAGTTTTCTTATTTAGCGTATGTTTAAAACACATGTGATTTCTTCAAGGTCATGGAGACCATGTTTGCAATAGGGAATGAAGTGTCGAGTAGTTGCATCATGGAGCTCTTTATAATCTTCCTTATGAGAGAGAAGTAAAAAAAATAACTCCAGTATTTCAGTTTCTCCATTACTCTGTTGCTTAATAAAATGCACAAAGTGTAGTAGCCATGTTAATATGTCACATTTTAAACAAGGTCGCAGTAGTTGAGGACCAGTTAGTTGTGGTGGTAGTTAACCGGCTTGTAGTCAGGGCTACACAACCCTGATGAAAACAGCTAGAGTCAGTGTTGTAGGATGGAGTGTTGCAGTGGAACAACCTCAGAAAGCTTTGTTCTGCTTTCTAGGGATTTAGATTTAATGGTATTTATTGTTGTTTGCTGTTACTGTTTTGAGGCTTCCCTCTGTTGAGAAAAGAAAACAAGCATTTAAGTTCTTACTATGAGCATCCCTTTTCAGTTTTGCTCAACAATTTTTATTATCTTTCTGTTGATTAGTGTGTATAGTTACATGACTTTTTCCCTGTTACAGCTAATAAAACTCTTGAAGGAATTATCTGATGTAAGAAATGTAAGATGCTTTTTGTAGAAATGAATTTCAAAGTATTTTTATGAAGTTAAATACTCTGGACATAATCTCTGTATCGTGAGTTCCAGATATATTCACATGGCAAAAAATCTGACACTCATAAACTCACCCCTCAAGCAGGAGTTGTAGCTGCTGCGTCGCTCCCGTTAGTTCACATCACAGAGAACATCTTAACTGCATTTTCAACATACAGCCATCAGAGACAGCTTTTCAGTGAGGAGAAACTAGGGCCTGACACCAAACGCTTCGGAAACACTCATAACCTTGAGGCGTAGGGATAATGGTAGCACAAGGTTTATCTTCAGCTCTTGTCACCAATATTCGGGATGCGGGGGAGAGCTTATAGCTTATACATACTAAAATGTTATTTAGAAGGAGTAATGTTTTTTTTCAGGTTTTTTGAATATTTTTTCTTTTTTCAGAATATACAGAAAATTTTAAATTTAAACCCATAGTGTCAGAATTCAATTATTGTCTCTTACATTAATAGTAATTATTCCTGATGAGGAAAAAAGCATCTGAGGCATGTGTCTATCAGTAAAACACATTCTCATTAATTTCTATGGCCTCTTACTCCAGTGACATTATATTGCCTATTCATTGCTCATATCCACAGAGTTTTGAAGTAATTGGACAACCTGGTGTTTGAAATGAGGAAGAAAATCGAGCGAAAGGCACGTGTGCTGGCAAACGTGGGTTTGGTCTTCCTAAAGCTAGTCATAAAGTTGATCTAAATTTACAGAATATTGTCACTTTGAAGATGGAAAATAAGAAAGGAGCAAATTCTGGGGGTGGTATCTGATAATTTGTCCGAAGTGCAGTTGTCATTTTTCTGCCCCAGGAGTCCTCAGCCAAGCTAAATTATGACACTTGGTTTCAAGTTTTCACTCCCTGCCTGAGAGGATTTGACTTCCCAGCTCCTTATCCTCCTCAGGTGAATAAACAAATGAGAAAGCTGCAAGATGTCCTGCTCGGGGGGTGCTTTTGCTCCCCATGGCACTCTTCTGTATGGAATAAACAGTTAAACATTTGTTAAAGCAAGTACTCGAAGCTCCGGGAGCGTTCTTGTGAACTGTCATGGCAAAGAGTCAATTCTGGTGTCTCACTTGTTCCCAGCTCAGCAATTAGTCATGTATTTTTAGCTAAAGTGGGTCGATGTGGGGAGCTGGGGTAGGTGTAGTCCCACCTGGAATACATATGCCTTGCAAAACACCCACCTGCCTGGCCATGTATATACAGATTACACCGTATCCTGCCTTATCGCACAATACAATTTATAGCTGAAAAGAAAACTCATATTTTTTTCTTCTGGACAAAGACTTTAATTTCTTCCCAAATCCCACTTCTTGCAGTTGGCAATTTGAAGCTCATGAAACTGTATAATCAAAAAGTCATTTTCATATTTTGTAATATAGTTTAAATTTTAAGTTACCCTCATTTCTTAGACTCTGATAAGCAAGCCAAGATGTCACCGGCAATTTAAAGTGAGATTGATAACATTCAGTGGTGTGAAGAAGTTCGCTTTGACACTTTGAGAAATAACTCTTGGTCTTCCACTCAAAAGCAAAAACATGCACAGAGCGTGCAGAACCTGATTTTTAGAACTCATTATGTCCTCTCTGGAAGATTTCAGTCATCTTTTCTCCACAAAAATCTGCGTCCAGAGGGTAACTTAGTCTTTTACTCACGGGAGTAATAACTACACGTTGAGTGCTCTGTGAAATGCACAGATTGAATATTGTGAGATGACATGGAAAGAGTTAAAAATTGTGGGAGAAAGAAAAGAAGTAGTAGTGCTACCATGGGAAAGTACAGACAGTAAATGGCAAGTGAAAAGAATCACTGGAAGCAATCAAGTAAGAACAAAACCAGGGGAAATACAGAGACCAGTCAATAACAAAGTTCAGCCTAATCCTTCATATGAGCAAAGCAGACCTATTTTCAGTCGATGCTCTCTCTTTGGAGGAGATGTGCGTCAAATGATGTGCGTCAAAGAGTAGAAATGCGTTCCCAGCGCACTAACTCAAACAAGAAAACAAGCGTTTTCCGGGAGACTCTGTTGCAATCGGAGGATGTTTTCTCTTTTGAGAAAATGGGGGTATCGAAAGCACCATTGCTGCGTGTGCAGTTGTCAGGCTCTATGGCTCATCAGCTTTTCTTTGTTGTAGCTACATCCTCTGCCCTTTGTGTCTTTGGTTATTGGTCCTTCAGAACATCACAGATCTTGCCAGAATTGCTCCTCACACCACTTGTCTTATGAGTATGCAAAGTAGTACCCGGCATATGTTTTAAATGGTCAGAAGTTACGATTTGTCATCATGTGCTTACAAGGCTTGAGCTGAGGAAACTGCCTACTTCTGTGCTACATGCTACAAATTCCCATTCCCTGACATTTGGAGAGAGAGCCAAAATTCACCTGCAAGTCTGAAGTTCAGAAAATCTTCAGTGATCTAAAATGATACTGATAAATGCTTCAGGACTGTTTCCTGAATTCGTGTAATCAAACTGTAATGCCTCTGATTCACACATAATCTATGCTGTTGGCATAGAGCAGAATAGACAGATAAATAATTTCTACTAATATTGTTTTTCAAACCCAACCCATTATGCCAAGAAAATAGAGACCTAAGCTACTGTTCTCTATGTAGATAATGTTCTCTCAAGTTGAGTTCATTAGCAGCTTCCTCAAGCGTGAAGACACGTTAAAAAAAACCCCTAAAATAAGCAGCATGCAAGAATTAAAAAAAAAAAAAAAAAAAAAAAAAAAAAAACAAAAATAGGATGAGACCTGAACCACCTGAACCCTACTGAAATAAATGGCCACATACCCAAAAAAAAAAGAAAGCAAAAAATAAAAAAAAAAAAAAAAAAAAAACAAAAAAAACATAAATAGGATGAGACCTGAACCCTACTGAAATAAATGGCCACATTTCCAGGATTTTAGGCTACTGGACTGGGCCTATCCAAAGCTAAAAATGTGCTTAGTTTTTTTTCTGAATCAGCACTTATACATGCAAAAGGATTTGGTTTTGTGTTGATTTGTTTTTTTTTAAGAAAATCTAGGCAAATGCTCTGTCTGAATAAGGATGAGCCACATTTAAGCTTCAGGCTGTGAGCATGAAGCACTCTGTGGAAAACCGACTGTTCTCAGGCATGCAGCTGTTGCTGTACTGGCTGCTCTCTGGTTCTCTCTAACTGGGATATCGTGGTGGAACGTCTCCTGTGAATTCAAACTTTCTGAGACTATGTTTAGCATCTTCCTAAGATATTTTTTGTCTATCCAGTCATTCTTAAAATCCATTTGCAAGCAGCAAAGTGCTAAAAATACTCTTTGGAAGAGAAGGTATCTTATACATGTGGTGGATTAGTGGTACAACGGACCATCCTCAAAGGAAGTGATGGTGACACTTTGTTTGACACCTTCATGATGCAGCTCGGTTTCCGCAGTCAGGTGAGGTTCCGTAAGAACTGATGTCATGATCCCAGAGCCAGATCACCCAGAGAGAAAATGTCTGTATTTTGAAAGAAAAGACTCATTTATAGGAATTTCAGCCCCAAACGCATCTCTTCACCTTGTTATAGAAGGTCGGAATCCTCGCTCGTTAAGAATTATATATGGTCTTTTAAAGAAATGCACTTTTTAATTACCAGCAGGCAATTCAGCACCATTTGTGCTAAGGTACTTTTTATTTTCTGATGGTCTTGCATGTTTGATAGCCTCTTTCAAAATTATGCATCGGATGTCAGACCTGCCACTTGTTCAGCTGGATTTTTCCCTCTTTCCATGATGTGCGTCTGGAATGTTAGCAGCAGTGACTCCAGCTACATCAGGGGAAGGTAGCTCTTTGTATTTGTTTGTTCATTTAATGAGCATTCAGACCTTGATTTACCGGCTGCACTAAATTCTTGAACAAAAATAGAAAAACAACACAAAGTCACATTTTATGTTCTGTTTTAAAATATTTATGGTAGAACAGTCCCATCTGGGATCAAGACATTATTGTAGAAAGTGACAGGCTTACAGATTACCCCCCCAAAAAAAAAAATCACAGTTCTGAAGCAGCAAAACATTTAATTGTCTTTTAGCAAATTTGAGCTTCCTTCATTGAGAGACTCTGAAGGGATAGAAGAATGGCATGAAACATTTATGTGCGGGTATTTAATAGGTTTCTAGAGGAAAACCACGAATAGAGTTTTAAATTCTCAAACTAATGGCGTGCAGCGGCATCAAGAGGATAAAACAGGATGGGAGTAAGTTCCGTTCTGCAAATTGTTACATAAAATGTGCACGGTTACATAAACCCCAAACTGTTCAGACCTCCTGAGTACTCGCATTCAAGGAACGTTGTAATTAAAAGTACTTTTGTGAAGTGCAACTGTGCTGCTTTCTGCCATGAGCTGACACTCGTAATTTGTGTTAAAAAATAATCAGAGGATTGCTCATAATTTGAAGTGGACGCAGTGTGGGGCCCACACTTCTGCTTTCTGGTGAACTCGAATGTCCTGCGACCCTTCAGGAAGACCTGGGCTTGCCTCCTGCCTTGGACACAGGTAGTTTTGGTGGTTTTCTTGAGCGTAGCCAATACAGTCATTTTTTATTTGTGGCATTTTATTGCTAAAGTTGTGGAGGAAGGTACTTGAGGCTGAATGTTAAAAAAAGGTATTTTGGGGGGGAAAAGTTGGAGGGGGAACGGTAACATGATAATTGATTTTGTTCCTTCTTTATAGATGAAAGCCAACAACTTGGGGAGTTTTTAATAAAAAACAAATGGTTTTAAATTTCTGTATACAGAAGACTAAAACATGTAAATTAAGAAGTCAGAGTTTAATTTTTAAAACAATTTTATATTAGCTTGTTAGTAAAGCTTCACAGAAATTCTACCCTTTTAAATATGAAGAATATAGGCTTTGTTTGCCTTTTTCTCATGCATTCTAAGAGGAGAGTTGCAGAAAACTCCAATAAATCCATGCTGTACATAGAGATGTTTACATTAGAGGGAGATCAGTCAATATATTATAGAATTAGAAGCTAGAATTTTGAAAAATAGATTTTATTCTTTGTGATAAAGATTTAAAACAATCACTGGAAATTAAGATCTCACAAAGAATGATTTTTTTAAAAGAATGTGGAGATTCCCTGCATTTGGATCAGAGGTTTCTTGTCTCTGCAGTGTTATCGTGGTAACTCTTCTGTGCTATGTGCAAAGCACCGTTCGTTGATGAACTTGGGAAAACAGAACAGGTACTTTCTGTCTCTGTAGGGTGTGAAGGTGGTGCTGAGATGTAGGAGACCTGTGGGTCCAGGCAGGAAAATGCCCAGTGAAGGAGGAGAGTATGGTGCTGCCTGAAATCCGAGTTCAAACAGGGAATCTTTTTGCCCAGTGCATCGTTATTCTTCCTGGGTGTCCTCTCCTCGTTTCCTCTGAGTAGACCAGTCAGCGAGCAGGAAATAACGGCTGGTGCTGATGTGTGAGTGTGCCTGGTAGGAACCTTTGAAAGGCCATCTAATGTTACCTGGAATAAATAGCCGCACCATTGTGAAGAAGCTTACTAATTCTCTTTACCTCACTCCATATATGCTATTTTTAAAGAGATGTGTGTCACCAGCTGTGGTGTAATTTACTTTTAGAATACAGTGCTAAAATTTCTCTAGACTCCTCAGAATCATCTAAAGATGGATGTTTTCAGGGAGAAAAGAGGTACATAATCCAAAACACTGCAGGAAAAAGCTTTTATTACTGTTTTGAAGTTAAATAGCATTCATAGTATTCATTCATATTTCTTGTCAAAAAGGTTTTAAAAATCAGTTTGTGTTAAAAATTGTGGGTACTTGATATACTTAAAATCAAGAGATGTATTGACATTGTGCAAAGACACAATCTGTATGAAATGGAGTCCTTGGCACATTAGGGAATTGCCTCTTATACTGGCTATGATATTTGTTGTCATTCAGTATTTCCTCTCATGTTTCCCTGCATCACTGGTTTGTCAAGGAGTGGAAGTTCTCTGTCACAGAGAAAACTCTGACTTGATAGAATCTCACCTGTGGCTTGAACTGCTGGGTACTAAGGTAATAATTATTACCTTATACTAATTATAACTAGTCATGCCAGAGACAGTTCTCACACATAAGTGTGTGTAGAAGGGAAACCTAGCTGTTATTACATGGAGCCGGGATCAATGAGCCTGTAGTGTAAAATTCAAATGACGTGGCTGCTGTGTGGGCAACACTCAACAGACCCCCTAGTGAAAAAATACACAGACAAGAGTAGAGAAAATGTTGCCTCTGAAAGCAACAAAAGAGTTTCTGTGAAATTTGGTTGATTTGCAAGCTAAAAGAAAGTTTGAGGGAAACAATATAAAACATAGCAGAGAGTCCACAATATTGCTAGCAGTGCTTTGCATTTCAGTCGGAAGAATCACAAGTTGAGGAGATTTTAAAGGAATAGTTTAAATGTTTGCTACAGTCCATGTAATATGAATCAATGGCCGTTTGCCTTTTAAGTTCCCATAATCTCTTCACGGAATGAAAATTTCGGAATGTGTTTCCCTGGTACAGTCCGATGCTTTGTGGATTTATATTGATGAGGATCTGTAGCCTATTTGCAGTGGTGATATGTGCTGCATATAAT
Source organism: Buceros rhinoceros silvestris (assembly GCF_000710305.1). Lineage (NCBI taxonomy): Eukaryota > Metazoa > Chordata > Aves > Bucerotiformes > Bucerotidae > Buceros > Buceros rhinoceros. The sequence continues at coordinate 35,789 of NW_010433612.1, read as the reverse complement.
CCATCCATCTTTCAACAGCGACAAAAGGTGACTGTTCTCTTTTCAGTCATGAAGTTAACTTCAAACAGGAGATGGCAGTGAGTAAAAGAAAGTGATTTTCATCTTTTAATATCACCACAAACCCATTTTTTATTGATAGGTGCCAAAAAAGGTTGCAATCATTTTGCATGGCTTTAAAGCAGCGATAGCTTCACTTTGAGCACATTAAATCTGCGCCGGTGACTTAAAGTAGGCAGCAATTACCACGTGGCTGTTGTTACTCACCGAGAGGAAATGAGGTACTTCCTGAGAAGAAGAGTTAGGTATTTTAATCTTTGACAGGAATACTTAAATCTATTAATCATTTTGTTGTTGTTCAACTAATATTCTACTGTTGGGTTTGATTTGCCAGTGCATTCATTTGTTGCTTGTAATTTTGTTCACTGAATTATAATTTCATTATTCTCTGACCTTGTTTGTCCTTTGCTCAAGCAATTGCAATGTAAGGGTAGTTGAAACCATTTGGATAAAATAAAAAAACATCCAAACTTTTTCAGTGAAACTGCACGGAGCATAAATCTGAGTTAGGTTCAGCTGATTTTCTGCTGCGGTTGCAGCCATAACTGCTGACAAAAGACCGAACCCAGGGAGACAGTCCAGCCTGGAGAGCTACCCAGGAGCATGGTGAACTAGGCATCTCCAAACTGCCTGATGGTCCCTCTTAAAATCTCATAAACTGCAGTTTGGAGACTGCAGAAATTGTAGTTTGAATTGATTTAGAACTAATATCCAGATATGTTGTGTGTGTGTGTGTATATATAGTTTTATATTTCTATTATTGCTTCAGTAGTTTTTTACAGCAAAATGAATTGGCTTTTGTTTAACTGCAAAATATCTGCAGTACCTTTCCTCTTGTAATTCAGTGCCATAGATAAAAAGTACAAGACTAGCTTAATTTTAGTGTTCCATGCATTAAAAATCTACTATAGTAGAGCAGTTATTCAAGGTGGGAGGGGAACATTTTTATGCCCTAGTGTCCAATACATAGGGGAAAGCTGATGTAACATTTTGAAAACAAGAATTTGTTGCAGTCAAAAACGTTTGAATTCTAATCTTCCCCAGAGTTCGAGGTTACTCTGGTGCATTGATACAGTTTTCACCCACTATTCATTAGTTGACACTAGTATGGAGCCAGAAGTCCTGGAAAGCCTGTCTCAGAGGACTTGCTCTTCAGCTGCAAATTAGATTTCCTAAGCATTTTGATATTAGCGTGTGTATCCAAACCCAGACCACGCTAATCAATCTTTCTACTCTTAACTAATATGATAATGATAATTAATAAGATAACGGAGCTAACATTTGTATGATAAATCTTTCTTTGGGACAATGGGACTGTGTAGGAAAAAAGGGAATAACAAAACCTTCCGCTTCTGAGGGAGATTTTGTATCGTGTTCGTTGGAGTCCTATGGGAGATGGGCAAGAGTGTCCTGGCTCTCACGGTCTCCAAGATAACACCTTTCTGTGACTTCAGAATTCCCCTGTTCACCAAGGTTAATAGCTGTTTGGAAGAGTGGCTCCTCTTTGGTTTGTACCTGTACTGCAGCGGGCGCGTTAATAAATGGGTCTGTCTGATAGCTCTGTCTGGGCTTAAAGGCTTAAACAGCAAAGTCCATCCCCAACTGAAACAGCGGGTTCGTGCCTTTCTTACGTTGTGTGCTCATGTCCTCACTAGGGATGAGGGCACAGGCTCCAAGCCTTACAATCTCCTGCAGCTCCTCACCTTAGATACAGATTCAGCGCTAAGCCTGTCATGGGGGATGGTTATTGTTGTTGCTGGTTAACTGCCTTCTCCATATGTGCGTCAGTTGAGGGGATATCCTCCCAAACAAAAACAAATCTGGCAGCCGCCTGGGAGTTTGAAGCAGCTCTGTCCTAGATAGGTAGGGTTTTGTGCGCGCTACTGCCGAGAGATCTGCGGAACGCAGCAGCACTGAGGCTATCGCCTTGCTCAGGGTGGATTGGGACTGTGGTCTGTTAAAGAGAAAATTAACAGCACAATGCAAGAAGAATGTTTGCTTTTAACAGCGCTGCTTTTATCTTATTCTCAGAGCTTGTTTGTGCTTTATCTCCTTCGTGTTATGGCAAAAGTTATGAATGTTGATGAGCCAATGCACGTCCTTTGGTACTTAGTCTAGGAAACGTTGACCTATTCATGCAGTGGAAGCTTGAGTCAGATTCAGTCCGTTTTACACAATTTATTTCTTAAAAGCTGTCTCAAGCACAGCGGGAAATTTGGCTTGAATGGGATCATGTGTGTCCCAGTTTTAACCTACGTGCAACTTGCATCAATGTCTTTGGTTGTAGACAGGGCACCAAAATGCAGGTGTTCCTAAATGGCCGTGAGCCGAGGGTGAAAATGCAGTACATTGGGTAGGTGAGTAAAAAGGGAAGAGAATGGTCATGCCAACGTCCACAGGAATGACCAAGTGATGGGCCTGGCTCCTCCTGCCTCACCAGTACTCTGGATGTGTTGAAACCAGAACTAGAGCTCCTTGTTTCCAGTGAGGAAAGCTCTTGGCTCCTGCAGTATTTTATTCCACAGTCCAGGTTCTGTGTTCATTATCGTGACTATATTTGTTCTGCGAGGTCTGTATAGACTTAACTTTCATTAGATGCTGTATTTTACTGTATTTTATCCTGAGTTATCGCTATCCAAAGGACTAGGACTGCTGTAACAAATTCCCCACCTTCCATCTCTGGCAAGGATGCATTTCAGTTTGAGGACAGCCCTTAGATAACTTGCAATTACTTTATCATCCTTTTGCATGGAAGATTATTTCTGTTCAGCGCTGACCTGAATGTTTTTCTTATGCGTTAGTACAAGTGCTTGGCACTTTGAAGCAAAATAGAGGAATAAAAGCATAACCTCCCACACCAAAGAGCTACGGTATGAAGTCCCAGAAGCAAGAGCGAGTTATGGAATCCTAATGTCCTGCCCATACCTTTGCTTTTTGGGAGGCTGATACACGGCTGCCGTGACAACCATAGGGTCCGCGTGGCGTAGAAGCTGCTGTTCTTCTCCTGGCAGCCCTTGGCTGGGGAGCAGGGAAGGCTCAGCATGCGGGTGGTGGGTGTTGCTGCATCTTTTTTTCAATGGCATCTCAACAGCGGCGTCTGTTCAGTCCTCCTGCTTTTTCCTAAAACATTTAAGTCTTCTGCGGGGAACTGAAACAGGAAAGAAATGATTTTCCTTATGTTGGTATTATTTATTTTCTGACTTAGTCTAATGCACGGTATTATTGTCACCAAAATAAATTGCACATTAGAAGCAGTACAACAAAGGTTTGTGCTGTTCCAGTGGAAATAAGTCGATATTGGCAAAAATGCATAAATAAGAGAGAAGCCCAACTGTGCGTGTTAAGACGACAGTAAGTGAAAGGAGGCCGTTTTTACATGATTTTTAAACAAAATAATTATTCATTACTGCACTGTTAGTGCTTTTGTCCCTTCTTCTGCATTCTCCGCTTCCTGCTTGATATTGACTTCTGGAAGGATAATAATATTCTACGGGAGAGGGGTTTGTAATTTGTGATTACAATTCACATGCTTCCCTAAGAACACTGCCCCCTGCTCGAGTTCTTCCACCCTGGCCTGGAGGTGGAAGCTGCACCCCATTGAGCTGAGTAATGAAGGTAGTGGAGAGCAGCCAAGGCATCAAAAGCAGCCACCATGCACTCTGCTGTCAGATTTCCTGATATTTTTACTCCTTTTTTAATGTAATACTCAGAAATAATCAAATGTATTGTTGTAAATATCAGCATGTTATTGCTGTGGATGAGTTGTACAGAAAAATCTGTATTTCGTGGAGTCTAAATTGTGCTGAATATCCAGAGGTATTCACTAGCTACTTCTGCTGGTCCTGATGGCTTTTTTACGTACTTCAGGCAAGTCATTCACGATGCCTGAGTCACCAAAATTTAAGGTGACATGACAACCTATAAAAGCATTTCATTCTCCCAGAGACACTTACGTGCCCTAAGAAAAGCAGTTAAACAACGGGGAATCTTGGTGTTGATTTTGTCAATCTTCCTTACCGTCTGCTTTCAAACAGGGATTCACGAGTCACCGTTTCCCACTGACTAACCCCTCTTTGCCCCTGCGTGACCAACAGAACTGTGCAGTTCGCTCTGGCGCAGTGAAACCGGCAGGCAGCCGCCGTCTGTCCAGCGCAGGAATGTCACCTTGGGAGTGACCCCTCTAGCACAAAGGCAAGAACGATGGAGAATGTGCTGCTCTAATATTCCATACCGCACAAAATTAGAATGCGTTTTAATGATGTTCCATTTTTCTTGTGTCCACCCGAACACTTATTCATGTTAGATGTACTTTCTCTACAGACAAGCTGCAGGGTTGTTTCTGGAACAAATTCTAGTGGTTTTTTCTACAAAGCTGGAAAGAAAGATGATGAAAACTGTTTCGCTAATAATTTTACTCCTACATGGGAAGAACCACAATCTCCTACTACATGGGAGCAAGGGCACAGGATAAAGTATGCTCTCGAGCATTCATTGGAGTAAGACTATCTTCTTGAAGGAAGAACTATCCTGTTACCAGGGTATGTAGGCTGGCTTCTTTTTCCGAAAAGGAGAGGTTTTTCCAGTCCACAGTCTTCAGTCTCAAACTGAACATGATTCCAAGTGTTACTTTCACACTTCCAGGCAGTGCCTGCTGGGTGCTAGCTGCCCAGCAGTTCTAATTTGATGTTTCTTGGCCATCCTGACAAATCATGGTGAATAATCTCTTCTTCGCAGTGAAAAATACCTCGTAATGCATTGCAGTTTAAGTTTTCCAGTTGGTTACAAAGCGGAGTTGTGTACTTAAACCACAAGCAAATGCCAATCTGTCTCCTAGCCATGTGTTGGGTCTACGCTGTGCTGTCATGTTCAGAAGTGACTTGCTTTAACCGAGTAGTGAACATGCATGTGTTTTTAGGACACTGGACAACCTATTAAAAGAGGTGGTTTTCAGTGGAGGTTGTAGCTGTTTCCACAGCGCTGCCCAGCACCACTTAGGCATGTACACTGCCCTGAGATAGAAGACATCATTTCTTTTATTGTCAGTTAGATCCAAGCCCACATAACTCCTGATACTCCCCTCAATCTCGTAAACCATTGAGCTCCAAAGTGGATTTGACTAAGCAGAGTCCATTTATATATATACTGTCGTTAGGTCCTGACTGCATCAGTCCATTTGTACATATACTATCATTTAGTGCTGTCTGCAGCATAGATAAACAGTCTGCCCTGTCCTCTTCATCTCTAACAGGGCGTGACAGTACGGGAACTCACCAAACAAGAACAAAATAAAACAAAAATCCTGCATAGAATTTTTCTACTTTAGTTTCTCAATTTGTGGGTGGAGCATCTTCTTTTTATTTTCCCCCAAAGGCCATTTACAGCTATATAAACTAAATTTAGTTGATTTCTGCAGCTTTCACAGGTGTTACACTTTTGACATGTATTCCCCAGCCAGAAGTCCGCATTTGAGTTATTTTAATGCCATTTAACTAATTAAAGATGAAAGGAAAATAATATAGACATCACCTTTGAATCAATAGATTAAAATATCATTGTCTTCCTCCTTTCCTTTCCTTGGGTTTTATAGTGTAGCCATGCATTGATTAAAAGAAATTATTCACAGGAAGACTCTATGGGATACAAATAAAATCTGTAATGCTCTCAATGATTCTTAAACTCTATCAGAATTTAAGTTCAAATTCTCGCCAACTTTGAATCAGTGTAATCCAATTGATTTCGGCGAGGTTATTTGAATTATAGTTGTCAGAACTGGCTTCTGAACCTAAGCAAACAAGACTGTTAGATGAATTTTCCAGTAAAATGCAGCCAAATACGCACACTTGTGTCCTTGTTCGTGCAAAGCGAGAGAGATGGACAGGCTTTACCGTGTGTTCTACAGTGTGAAAGAGAGTAGCTCTAAGTACTTTGAGAATGAATGTATAAATGTTTCAAACTTGACAGCGGAGCCTCTGACTGAGCACTGGGAATTTTAGTTGAAAGAACGAGACTTAATGAGTTGTACTTTCTGAACTGATCTCTGGACTTTTATTACGTGGTCAAATGTACTATAATACTCAGTTCATGGAATCATAGAATCATTTGACAGCGGAGCCTCTGACTGAGCACTGGGAATTTTAGTTGAAAGAACGAGACTTAATGAGTTGTACTTTCTGAACTGATCTCTGGACTTTTATTACGTGGTCAAATGTACTATAATACTCAGTTCATGGAATCATAGAATCATGGGTTGGGGTTGGAAGGGATCTTAAAGATCATCTAGTTCCAAATCACTGCCAAGGGCAGGGACACCTTCCACTAGACGAGGTTACTTCAAGCCTCGTCCAACCTGGCCTTGAACACTTCCAGGGATGGGGCATCTACAACTTCTCTGGGTGACCGGTGCCAGTGTCTCACCACCCTCACAGCAAAGAGTTTCTTCCTATTATCAAGTCTAAACCTACTCTCTTTCAGTCTGAAACCATAATCCCTCATCCTATCCCTACACTACCTGATAGATCCCCTCCTCAGCTTTCCTGCAGACCCCTTTTAAGTACTGGAAGTCTGTAATAAGACCTCCCTGGAGCCTTTCCTTCTCTAGGCTAAATAACCCCAGCTCTCTCAGCCTGTCTTTAGGAGAGATGCTCCGGCCCTCTGATCATCTTTATGGCCTTCCTCTGAACTTGCTCCAATAGGCCCGTGTCTTTGTGTTGAGGACTCCAGAGCTAGATGCGGTACTCCAGATGAGGTCTCACCAGAGCTGAGGGGCAACTTTGCCCTCCTCAACATGCTGGCCACGCTGCTTTTGACGCAGCCCAGGATGCCTTGGCTTCAAGCACAAGTTACCAGCCCGTGTTGAGTTTCTCATCATCCAACACCCCCAAGACTGTCTCTGCAGGGTCACTCTCAATGTTGATTATATTTTCAATTTTTCTTTAAATTTCTTATAGTATTTCAGATGTAGGTAGACTAATAGTTAGAGCAAATTTAAGTTTACGATGCAGGGAATGCACTTTTTTTCCCTAAAGCACATCTGCAGTTAATATCAAAGAAGGCAGCAAGATCCATAATACAGAAGGTATTAAAATAATCTTATTTATTTACTAATTGTATAGTTGAGAGACATCGGCAGTGCAAAAGGTCATGCTAATATTCTGATGGTTCTTTAGAGATTTCAGAAAGGTTTCTGCTTTATGTTAGAATCGTTTCAAGACCCTCGGGTTTTCCTCCCCACCAAACACATGAAAATAATGATACCCTCAAATACCCAAATGCCTGAATTAGTCATTCTCACTGGTATTTCATTGATTAGAGTGAGATTATAGTCAGACCGTAGTTTCAAAGGACAGCAAAAAGGTGTCAGACAATATTGTTATTTCCCTTTTGTAGATAAGGAGGAAAACCAAAAGAGTTGAAGTGACTTACAAGCAAGTCTGTTGCCTTACTGGGAAAAACCCTGAAATTTCAAAGCACCTAAACCATGCCGTTATAGGTCCTCTCTTGATCATTGTGGTAGTTCATTTGCTGACTTTCTTTTCGATTGGTGCCAATGGAATTAATCACTGGGTTAATTTTAAATACGGTTTTGCTGACTCGCCCAAACTGTGCTGTCGTACATTATTATAACAATTTATACATGCTGATGCTTTTATACTCTCGAGGATGAATTTTTTAAAAAAACAGCATTATTTATACCAACATGTTAAGTGGCAAGAAAATTCACTAAGTGTAAAAGCATGGTCTGAAATCCCTCAGAGCTTTCCCTGCCTGAGTGACCAGCTAGTGAGAGTTTATGAATCGTTGCAGGTCCAGTTAGACAACTTGTCTTCATAAATCTCCTCAGCGTCTAGCCAGGTGATAAAATCCGTGTCAGCCATGACTGTGCTGTTTATCATTTTATGTGCGAGTTTGTACGCATTCCCACGCCTTTCAGACAAATACGGTGTCTATGTATATCCCATGAAAGAGTGCGGATCAACATACCTTCCAGTGCTTGAGAATAAAGATTTCAGGTTAATAGGCTGATGGAACTCCACTGATCTTTGGGAAGAAGAAACCTCCATTGCTGGGTAGATTTGGAATTTTCTGTGAGAATACATTAGTACTGAGAGTTTATTAGTATGTTTTTTTTTTTCTTTTCCCCTAGATCATAAAGTGTCTGTTATCATAAAGCAGCGCCACAAAGTTTCTGTCAAAGTATCTTCCCCTGTCATTACAAAAGATTCTCTGAACTCTTCGTTAAAAGTATGGGGACTTGTAAGAGTAGAGAAAAATAGAAGGACGTCTTTATTAAGGAATGGGGGGACTCTCATAACTCCCTTTTCCAAGGTAATAGTAAATTTTCCCCTTCTTGACAAGCACTACTGAATATAAAATTTTTGTGGCTTGCTTCCAAATGAAGAAAATGAGTACTGTGTAAGCAGAGCTTTACACTCTTTGTGCAGTGAGTTTATTTTACGCTGCAGATATTGGTCTTTGAGGCAAAGAAGCTAAAAGCAGCCCATGTGGACTGTTGGCTCTCGTTGGAGAACTTAAGCCAGAGATCTCAGGAGATCGTTCCTTCCTCATTATTGATTCTAGTTAGAGAAATCTAGATGGACATGAAACTGCCTAATTAATTGTCAGAGACCTTCCTCAAAGATTCTCCATCCAAAAAGCAGCACAATAGTATTTTCTTTTAAGGCTAAAACCTTGCTCATCTCAAACAAACAAACAAAAAACAAAACACCACCAAAAAAGAATCCTTATCAGTTAAATCTTTAAATGTTTAACAGTGCCATCTGGTGACCTTTGCCATAACAACAGCAGTGTATTTCAGAGCATCTTTCTACCGAGGATCTGAAAGGGCTGCACAAACCACTGCATTTGAAAACCCTGCTTAGGGAAAGCCTGAGACACTTGTTATTTCTGTTCCTCTTCCTTTACTCTGCAGCTTCCAGAACTGAGATAAGCTGATTCATAAACTCGTATTCTTTTTCTTAGTAATAACACAACTGAAGTAATAGCTATGTGATGATTGCTGGGAAACCAGGCATCAACACAATTAATAGTCCCTTAGTGAAAGATTCTATGAACTATGTAGGATTGCAGTGTCTAAGGACAAACCACTTAAATCACTGATCAGGACCCTATACTCCATGAGGAGCCTTAACTATGACAGTTTCCCTTCTTATCCCAATGGATACTTGTAATATTATGGTTTATTGTAAAACCCTTAAACTTTCAATGTCATCTTTCCCCCAGTGATGTAATACGTATTCTTAATCCTTGCCTGCTTTGTGCATTGAAATTTGAAACATGGCAGGGCAGGGACTCCAAATGTGAGTGGTGGGAACCTCCCTATTGATCTCTGGAGACACAAGTTGTTAGAAATGTATTTGTTTTCATTTAAAAACTGAATTTGCAATTGAATTTAAATTTTGAAAATGCTTTAGGAAGAGCAGTGATTAAAAATGTCATTGGATGTTGGACTTCCTTTGTAATTATAAAAGTAGTGCAAGAATACCCCTCTCTTCAGAAGAGGAAAGAAGAAAATTAAGTATTCTAAGTGGTTTAGCTAATAGTCCTCAAGCACCTATTAAACATGCTGCGAGGAAGCTGTTCCTTGGCTGCAGCTCGGGTGGAAATACCTTTCTCAGCAAAGGTGTAGCACCTGCTCAGCCCTGGGACCTCCTTCCCTCATCTGCAGGCAGCCTGCTTTGACGTGCAGAATAGGAGCCGGTAAATGACCAGAAATAGAAAATCTACAAGCAGCTTAAATGTGATATATGCGTCTTCTGCCTCGTAAAGATGCACTTGGCAGTTTGCTCTCAGCCTAGTTAGAGGAAAAGTGAAGAACTGAAACCCAAACCAATGAATGGGAACCATCACTCTGCACATTTGCCTCCGAGCAAGCCCCTTTTTTTCACTTCTTTTAGCGATAATATTTCTTCATTTTCTTACTTCAGTTGATTAGTCACTATGTAATTATTACTATCCTGTGCATTCCATCAAGTACTTCTTTGTCGTACGTTATTCAAACCTCAACTTTGATGTTTTATTCCCTTTCTGAATTTCAGACGTAAGGTGTTGTTTGGGTGTAGAGCTTGTGGGAGTGTGTTTGTTTGCATACTGCCCTTGGCTGCTGCCTGGCTGAATGCATCGCCTGAGAAGATTCTGTTCTTGCGCGTGAAGAGAAACGCTGCGTGTTACTGAGTTATGTAAAGGTCTAGATTGTTGTAGGGAATGAATTCTACTGAGCTGATTTGAACATTAAAAAAAGGTAGTTTTTTTCTGGAAAACAAAGTCTGGTGACAGAATAGGATTTGTTAAATGATTTTAGTGAGTGGTTTTAATTGAAATACCAGGTTTTATTGAACAATATGAAAATGATGGTGAATTTTAATCACATTTTCAGAACATATTATCCTGAGATGCGCAGAATTTGGGGGGAAGGGCTCTTGCTAAAATGCCTGCACTTAAATCATTTCATCAGGAAGCAAGAGGCTCAGTTTGGTACTCTTGTCTGCTTGGATCAACGTGAACTTCTCCCTGCCTCGGTTAACGCAGTTTCCTAGATTATCATGCTGCAAGGTATTTTGTGGGGGCAGTTCTCAACCTCTGTTGGCACTGATCTCTTTAAATTGCTGAGATATTCTGTAGTGAACAAATGGAGCCCAGGTCTATTCTTCTGGAGGAAGGGCACTGGGTTCTAGACTAATTATCCTTTTTTATCTTTTTGTCAGAATATATATTTAACTTCCTAAAGTTGAACATCCTAAGCAAGATTTTTCCTGGGAAGACATAATTTCATGTCAGGCAAATGGCAAACTGAAAAAGTGCATGGTAGGAAAAATCACTGAGGTTTATTAATATATAGCAAATATAGGTCCCTTAGAAAAATCACTCATGTAACTATATTTGAAGTCTGAGAGACTGTTTAGGGGCAAGCGTCACATACACTGTTCTTAGCCTTCCGTGGGCTTCAGATATGATCACTGTTAACATCTGAGCTGGCTCTACCATTGGCCAAATGCTTTATTAATTCTGAGATAGAAAATAGCACAAGGAAAGGTGGTTCTTCCAGAAACATATAAATCAATACTTGAGAATATACGTTTCTAGCTAACCCAGACATTGTTTTAATTCCTGCTTTTCAGTCTGCTCAAGGGATTTGGTGAAGGGAATAGAATTACCATGATATAGTGAAAGTTGCCTCGTTTAAACCGATATACAACCTCACGTGTGTATTCGTGAATAAGACATATTGATCACAAGAAACTTGATACGTATTTCCTTTTAAGAGTGGTCAGATCAAGGCCTTGTTCCACCTACTATATTTTGGTTTTTTGAGTTTTGTTTTCTTTTTCGTTTTTGGTATCATCCCTTTTTTATCCTTGGATTAGCAGTAAATCTCATTTCTAAGAAGAAAACAGAGTGTACTCTACCATATATCACTCCTAAACCTCAAAGTGAAAAGATCTCTCATCTTTGACTCGCAAACCCATGCAGCAGAGACAGAGTGTGATCCTAATGGGTAGGAGCAATTATCTGTGTCCCAGAGGATCCTTCAGTCTGTGCTAACACTGATACCTTGTTTTGCACGCAGGTCATGAATGCTCTAATGACCACAATACATGTTGCCATTTAGAGTCCGGGAGAGCACGCTGTGCCCCCCCTTGCTTTTACAAGACTAACTGACACCAACAATCAGGTCAAAATCACAGGATATGTGAAGGTGCTTTTATCACGTCAGCAAAACTAACAAAGGAATAATCAAATGCGTGTAAGCATTTCCAGTATAAATACAATGTGTGGCATATAAAAATCTCAGCGCTTAGAAAGCCTGGTAGATAAAACACAGTGCTTTCCAGCTTATCAAAAAATAAAATAAAATAAAAATCAGCATCTATTAAAATAAAATACTTCATGGCGCTCAAACTTTCTTATAAATGGGGTAATGAAAGGTGTGTGACCTCCATAATGGGAGTGCTCAGGAAATGCGGTTTAGAACCAGCTGAGGTGGGCTCTTGTCTGTGTGGGTATATCCAGTCCCACCTGGGCAGCAGCACAGCTCTCGTTGGTTGTCTCATCACTCTGATTCCTGTTACGGAAGCTCTTAGACATCTATCAAACATGATACATGGTAATAATTTTACACATTGATTTATGCCTGCTCTTCTCTTTTCCATATTTCTTGCAATTACAGTGTTATTCACCAAATTAATACTGAACTTGATAGTTGTTTTAAATCTCCTCATTATAATTTTGTTGTATATCTTCTCCCAAACTAGAGCTCTGGGACCGTAATTTTAGCAATTACAGATTCTTCTTTCGTATTCAGTCAAGCAGGAACCCATCTTGCTGAGTGTGTAGTTACATTAATTACTGAGTGGGTTACATGGAACTCTTGTTGACAAGTTAGAAGACAGCAAGTATGAAAGAGCCGGTCACCATAAAATGTGTTTTCCAGGCAGCAATATTCATGTAAGTGTACTTGCCTGATCTGAACTGTGGAAAGCTTTGATAAAGTATAATGCATAACGCTAATTGGTGAATGGAGTAGAACCAGGAGGGACTTTAGTAGATAAAGATATTGATGACTTACGGATTTTCTGAGGTGACACTTCTGAAAGTGTCTTCAGATGCTGCAGCTTTTCTTTCCTGCATTTTATTCCTGGAGAGAACAATGCAGTGAGATGCTGAAGTTTGCTAATGACGTTAAACAGTTGGGAGAAGTCAGTTCAAAGAAGAAGATAATGTTCCAAATTACACAGAGAGATTAAGGGGATACACAGAGACTTAATCAAGATGCGGAAGAAAATTAATTCTGAAAATAAAACTATAGCCAACTCTAGCCAGAGTGTGAAGTCATCCAGTAAATATCTACATTCTGTAGCAGCAAATCTGTGAGCCTGAGTGATTAGTTGGCTTTTCTTCTTCCCCATGCTCCTTTAGAAACAGTCTTGGATATTTAAAATACTGGGGTAGAGAGGCCAAAGACTGAGCCCTTGCAACTGCTTCTGCAGCTCTGAGAGGTTTGCTTTCAAAAATGCTCCTTTGAGCTAAGAGTTTTAGCTCCTTGGAGTGAATCAGCCTCAGCTCGAGTATCAACCCCAGCTTAGGTGTCAACCGTACTAATGGAAATGACAGCGCCGGAACTGACACATCAGTGCTGAGGAAGCTAAATGAAAATTAAAGTTTTGTGTCCAAGCATGAGCTAGAAAGGAGATCCCAGAGTTTTGGTTTTGTTTTGTTTTTTGTTTTTATCTATTTGTTTATTCCTATAGATGACTGTGGGAATACTAGAATAGGATTTTTAAAGTATTAGGAGAAATGCGAAGAAAGGCACAGTTTAGAGTATACAGAGAGTTGTTGGGACACCTAAGTTAATTTGGTTCCCTTTTATGTACTTTGCTTTTGATCATGAAACACCTTTACCAGATCTTACATAATTATTAAATTAAGTAAGATATATTTAATTTTTATTTTATGGAAATTCAGATAACAGATTGAAACAAATTCCACTAAAATACTCTGTTGCTTTGTCTACATTGCAATGAAAAAGTAATTACTATTTTTGCAGTGAAGATTTGCATATGTGAATTTGCCTTATTCTTGAAGTTATGTAAAGGCAGAGTTTTAGTCCATTCTATTAAACGCAAAACTCTGTATATTTTCGGTATAAACACTGTATGCATTCTGTAGGCTGCTATATACCATGACATACATTAAGATCTCTTAATTACACCCATTAAGAGATCACACACCATTAAGAGAGAGGTTGAAGACTAAGCATAAGTGTCACATAGTTTTCAGATGCTGTAGGATACCCACTCCTGAGCTGATCCTCCACACAGGCGTAAGTTTCCCACAGATCCTTTGTCAGGCACGCCCACCCCGTGCCAGGGCTGTGATTTGTTTTGGAGATATGTTATGACAGGAATCATTTGCCGTAAGGACCTCAAGTGCTTTTTCTCTGTTGATGTGTAGCTAGTCTCTGTGATGATGTCCCTTCATGTGTGGTTTAGCGTAGCTCATTTATTTGATGCAATACTTTTATATTTGTGATATTACATGATTTATGTAAGATTAAGCATGCCGTACCTATATGCTTTTTTTTTCCCCCCCTAAGAAGGAATGAACCTAAAAAAAATTGAATACCAGGTGTTGGTACAAGTTGTTTGAATGGCTTGAACATAGATGCCTTGGCTGATTTCTAAGCTTGGCAGATAAAGAATGAAGATTTCTTGTATCGGTAGTCCTTCTTGCTCCACCTTGGAAAATGCAAAGCATGTCAAATTAAGGAAGCCATGCCTAAATATGCCACCACATCAGGAAAGTTAAGTGGGAACAAGTTTTCCTGAGTGTCTTTTTCCCACCTCTTCATTTTTTTTTGGCAAATATTAAAATATGTGGAATATTTTGCTCTGTCTTACCCTTGAAACATTTAACAAAAATATTGGTCTGATGTGACTGCACCTAGTCTGGTTTATTGTTCCATCAATTTTTTGTCACAATATGTGATGCACATGCATCATAGATCACGCGATTGATATATGCTCCCATTCATCTTGATGTGCCACATAAATCACTTCAGATACTGATATAAGATTTTAAAGAATTGACAGAACCAGTTCAGCCAGAATTGTTTTTCTTGTCTCTTGCTGAGATGATTCGGTGGAAATAAAGGGTGGAAAGGTTCTTGGTAGGTCAAAATGTCACGATTCTTAAGAGAAGAAAAAGATGCAAGTAATCAATGACCCTGCACATAGTTGACCTTGACATTAAAATCATTGTACGTAGGTGATCTGTCTATAGAAGCGGTACAGAAATACACGTTCATAGTGCTGGAACAGAGAAACTATGCTTAACCTAAAACTTCTCATGGCAAACCAAATAAGAATCAAGTATATTGCATTCTGGAGAGCGTTGTGTGATTCAGTTGAACAATACCTGTTACCAGTCTGAAGATGTCTGAGGTATCCTGTGAAACACCCAGCCAAGCCTTTGAACGGACATTGAATAAGAAAGCTTCAGACAGCTCTTCTCTCTAACGCTGAAAGCAGAAATTTTCCAGGCTAATGATTTGACCTTTATGTAGTGTAGGAGAAGCACATAATTTTTCAGGAGTGCACAATATAAATGAAATGTGATCTTTACGAAGTAGTATTTAGTCACCAGAACCAGAACTCTCTTGAGAGCATCGCTATATTAAATATGTATTATAGGCCAGATAGAGCTAAGCTTTGGGAGTGGATGTGTATGTGGTTAAGCATTTTGTTTTCTTTATCCCAGTGGATCGTACAGCATCTGAGTTTAATGCTTTCAACAGTTAAGACTCTACCTGCTGAATTAAATATGCGTTGCAAGTGTTCACTGGCTTCCAATCCTAACAAGGTCCACCGTGTCCTCCAAGGGAAAAAAGTGGCGTGTTTGCTAGTAAGAAAATTCCATCAGCTTTATTTCTCATTATTTTTTCATTTCTCCTTTTATTTGCCTTTCAAATATGCTACGTCTTTGCTCATTTATTTTAAGATCCCCGTGTTTCCTAATTGAGCTTTTCATCACGTTTGGATTTGGCAGGTGAGATACCACTCATCGTCCTATTAGTGCTGGGAATTTCAGTGCGTTCAGACGTAGCTGTATATTTCTTAAAATTATCATATATGGCCTTTTGGGAAGAAAAAGTTGGGAATTTATAACCTTGCTGAGTAAGTCATGAAAATGGTTGTAACAAACACCGTGTATTGCTACGCACATATAAAACACATGAAGATGAGCTCTTCTAGCATTAGGAATCTCTACAGCTCTTACAGTTTCTCTACCTACGTTCTCAGCTGGCCCCATGCAACATGTTTGGATGTGGCCCACGCTCTCAGCAGAGTTGCCTGACTTGAGTGCGAGCCGTACAGCCCTGCCTGCCACGCGGAAGGGAGGTGGCTCGTGACCAGGTCAGAGAAGAGCGTTGATGCATGTTTGTGGTAGATGTTCAAATGGGTAAGAGGTATCAGAAGATAATCAGATCTTAGATAATAGATGTGGTACACTTGAATTCATCTTTCACTTCTAGAGTCTAGAGACTGTCGTAACCATGAAGTTTGAAAAATTTGCACTACTGTTGCGCTTTACTCCATTGCGGATTACAATTTTGACAGTAGTTTTGTATATTTTTATGGCACATTTTGTCCTAATGCCAAAACTTTTCAAGCTTCAAAATATAATTATTTTTAGCATATATAAGATATATTTTATCTTAACCAAGAAATGCATAAATTAACCACATTTTCCTGGCTGTAGTCGGTTCTACAGTCTCTGCATTTTCATTTATTGAGAGGAAATTCTCACAGCTTACGTTCACAGTGCAGGTTAGGCTTCCGCAAAATAATTCACACATGCTTCTTATATCTCAAAGGATTTAGCATGCCACAGAAAATAATCTATTGCCTAATAGAACAAACAAACTGATTAGGCTGGTCATGCTCTGTCACCACCTTTAGCCTTTTAAATATGGACAGGTTCAAAAGCCGTGACTTTAAATTAGACCAGGCCTTGGCTTGCTCTGCAGTCAATCTCTCTCTCTCCTTCGGATCCTCTTCCAGTTGCCAATACCTTCCTTTTATGTGGTGTGGAAGAAACGATTGAACTTTCCGTTGCATCTAGTTCGTTAGTGAATAAGAATCCTTTAAAATGATGTTGACCCTATTGAGATTTTTGACTTTGCACGAATTCAAGCAGAGCAATTTGGATGCTTGAGAGACATAGCTAATTAGAAGTTTTCCTGCCTGACCTAAGCAGATCGAACAGTGGCAATGCTGATATAAACATGTTACTTTATAACCCAGAAAGGTTATTTACTTTGTTGCTCAAGAAATAAAACAAAAGTAAGATTTCATGGAAATCAATGAAGGAAGGTTGGTGCTGATTAGCATGTATAGAAATGAATCACTCATGTACCCAATAAAATTAGCCACCGTAATACATCTGTAAGTGGTCAGAAGTATTTGGATCCAAATGATGGCCTAGCTCAGTTATAGCTTTGACAAACAACCAAACAGCCTCCAAAGTTTCTTCCTTCTTTACTAAACACTCTAGTAGAACCTCATAGAAATATTTCTGTCAGTTTTTTCCAACTTCAGTTTTTAGCTGGACCAGTTAAGTTTGTCTTTATTGCGTAGTGTAAGTGCCTTAAAAGTGGACTTGTTCATTGGAAGGGAAGTGCCACCTTCTTGTGATTCCTTCTATCTCACTGCTTAGTAAGGCTCTTACTTCAAGTTTGCAGCAGTGTTTCCTTCTTTACTGTTTTCTGGCAGTTAAAATGTTCTGCAGGCAGTGATAGGTACAGCAATTCTCCTCCAGATCCACAAGAACTTTAGCAGCTAATATTCCCCCAGGCTGTCTCAGCATGTCAGAGCTGATAACTCTTAAGTCTCAGCAAATATCTGCTATTCCTGTACATAATTGCATTACTAAGACGATTATTACTTTGCAGTACGCGAAGCAAAACAGAGGGCCAGAGGTAAACAACGCTCACCGACCAGTGCCTCCAAGTTGTGTTGCCTCTTTTCTCACAACAGAAAAGTGACTTTCAGCTAATGTTTGGTTTATGTTTGGTGCTTGCTCCGCTGGGGTTCTGAATTGTTGAGGTGTGCTGGGTTTTATCTTCACCAATTTTTTACTCAGGATGTAGTTTAACCCAACAGTTGCAAGAAAAAAAAAAAGAAAAAAAAAGGAGAAAAAATAAAGAAGGTGGAGAAAAGGGATTAGCCATATTCCTGGTAGTAATACTAATCAATAATTGCATACCTGATACAACCGTCAGTTCAAGATGTTCACTGGCCACTGGCTGCCACTACCTGGGGAGATAAACCAGAGGAAAGATGACTCTGCATGTCTTGTGGGTAGTATATTTCCCTAAGCGATTGCTCCTGGCAATTTTCAGAAACAGGACACTGAGCTGATGGATTTTGTGCCTGAGCCAATACAGTGTTATATTTATCTCCCTGAGCGACTTCCCTTGGATTTTTCACTACTTTTTGTTTTTCTTATTTTACAAACTGATCCTATTTGTCCAGGAATGTCGTGGAGCAGATGAGGACTCTCTGTCCCATGGACATCTTAGACATCTGGATGTATGGAGGACCATTGCCCTGATAGGTGCTTCCTCTTCTGGTTATCACTACAACTTCCATGACAAATTTTGTAGGAGCTGTAAAGCGGCTCATTTCTGGTTTGTCCTGGAAGCAATTAATCTGTTATCACAAGAAGGCACGTCTCCCAAGGTCCTCTGTCAGGATGGATAGAGTTTCTTCTCTCTATCTCCTTTTAGCTTTTAACTGTGCCATACCCATCTCTGACAAATGGCTGGAACAAAACCTTGTAAAAAGACCAGACTCCCCTCTAGCACAATCATATCACACTAGTGATACAAGTTCTAAGTTCTTTAGCACCGTTGGCTGGTTGCTGGAAATCGGGTTGGCTTTTTCTTCTGTCGATATTCCAAATATCACCAAATAAGCATGCTGTTTCCAGTCCCCTCTCAGGTACTTAGGTCCTTGCTGCAGTTCGGTTCTGTGAGGAAATCAAAAGTTTCCTTTAACTTCTGTACCCTTTTACCATGAAAAATATTTTTGTCAGTAGTAACTGCATTACTAGTTGCTTCGTCCTGGTTTGTGTTACCATTGTGAGACAAATGGAATTCAGAATCTGTCTAGACGCTCCGGTTGTTACTTTAAGGGATGTTTGATCTCTAAAAGCAAGACATCCCTCGGCTGTTTTCTCAAAACCTTTCAGACATTGCTTTAATTCATTTCTGTGTGTCCAGCCCTTGTGTTAAATCATGTTTTTCATTTTCTGAGACATCAATGCGCTATGAAAATACCTGCACTGTTTGTTCCATCATGGATCATCTGGAGGGCCAGTTCCCAGCTATGTTCCTGGGAAAATGAACTCCGTATGTGACATTTACATTGCACCTTTTTCTTTAAGCCGTTAGTGAAATTCAGGCATTTGGAGTTTGTTTCAGCTGGGAAGAGAAAAATGATGCCTTAAGTAATGAGTGGAGTTTTTGGGTTTGGTTTGGTTTTTTTAGTTTGTTTGTTTGGTTGGTGTTTTGGTTTTTTTTTTACACAATCCTATTTAGTCACAAAGAATATCCAAAGCTCTTTTCCCTCAGCTGGGAACTGCGACACAGATGATGTCTCCAGCTCTCAGGCATTCAGCCCAGGATCTTCCCTTATGAGATTTTTTTTTTTTTCCAAGGACTGAGCTTCCAGAACCTCTTTGGCTGTGCCCCAGGCTTATTTGCAGCTTTTGTTTCTCTGCTTCACTGGTCTTTCTACTTCTCTCTCAATAGAAAAGCGGTCACAAAATAATACTCGGTGAAACTCCTGTTCCCAAATATCCTGTGCGTGTCCTATCAAGCTGAATAGCGACGGTTGCCAGAGTCTTAAGGAAGTCTCAAATTGTTTCAGCCACCTGGTTCCACAAAGCCACTTACTGGCCTCTTACCAGTATCTTTAATGAATTTGCAGAGACAGCTAATTCAAAGACCTATCATGCACTCAAGAAGCAGAACATAGCAGGCTTATAATCAAGGCAGCTCACTTTTGGATTATTGCATATCTAACTCCGCTATAAATAGGCTGCAGACAAAGAATCGTTTAAAGAAATTAGAGAATGATTTAAAACAAGAGATCGTTATTTTGGAATGTTGAGAAGCCAAAAGAATGGTTGAGCTTCGTTGTCAGTGTATATTTACCACAGGGGTTTTTTTCCCTGCTAATTTTAGCTCTATCAATGGCGGGGGGAAGCTTGTCTTTAAAAAGGGACTTTTTTGCTTTTGCTTCCTTTCTTAACACTGTTTATGCTCTAGAAGGATTTCACTGGTTTTTCTTTGATGTTAGTGTATCTTTTTACTTCTTAGTATTTTTTCCCCTATGAAAAAATTGTATGCTTCCACATCCCTGTAACAGGAGCTGTGTGCGTGAATGTTTTCCTAATTTTTTCACTAAATGTGTAGTTTTGCACATTTTCAGTGATCTAGCAATATTCATAACTTGTTTTGTTAGTAGATAAATGGGGTTTGTTAATATTATTAGGATGAGTTCAACATTGTGGAATTTGTAGTTACACAGTTTTGAAAGAAGGGTAGTCTCTAGGCAGCTAGTTTTTGTAATGCTGGAGTTGTGGTGTTTTAATAATTAAATATAGAGTTAATTAAGTTTGGGTTGAATCCATTCATTGATAGTTCTTGCTTTTCTAAGTCAAAAGCTCTCTGAATTTGTTTATGTGCGTATTTTCTAGCCTATACATACCTGCATAGCCATATCTGTCTTTCTCTCTTAATTTCCTTTGTTGCTGGACAGACTAAAGACTTGTGAAAAACATTAAAACCAGAAAGAATAACGTCTGAAACAGAGAGGCACATGTTTTATTCATGTAGGGAGCTGTTTAGGTCTTGGTACTAACCCATTAAATATTCTATACATTGGTATCAGAGGATGCTCGCTGTCAGTCCTTGTCAGTTCCGTATCCTTTTCTGTTCTTAACATAGTTTCTTGTTCCTCCCTACCCATCCCAGCTCTGGTTCCTTGCCTATTGAGGTTTTTTCCTTTTTTACTTTCATTCAGACCCCAGATCTGAGGCTGGTGTTTGACTCTCCTGCCCCTGAGGCTGGAAGAGCATCAGAACTGAAGCAACCCTCAGCAATTGTGATGACATACCTATTTCATATCTTACTCTCCGATGGCCCTGCAGAAAGATTGCAAACCACTCTTACACACACCATTTTAGTAGTTCAAATGAAGATGCTTTTTGGTATTTTCAAACCGTCTAGTGGTTTTAGAATGCTTATAGAAACTTAGTTTTTGAAATAATACTGCAGAAAATTCCGCTGTTGATATAGAAGTTTAGTATTCGCATCAGAAAATAATTCTAGTTATTGTAGCCATCCAAATACCTGACAGAAACATAATACGTGATTTGTGGTTTCAGAAAATTATCTCAGCCTGTAAGTTCTGAGTAACAAATGCCCCAACAAACTCTTGACACCATTGGAAACTACAGACAAAGAATTATTTACCAAAATAGTTCACAGGGTGTTTCCAAAGGCAACAATAAAAATATTTACGAGAAAATGGCAATATTCTTATGAGTAAAAATTGGATTGTAAATCACCTAGCAAATTATTAATTATTTATGCATCTCTGCTTGGGAGTTCATGTAAGTGTAATTGGCTGGTCCCTAATGAGATGCAGTGAAGATTCACATTTTCCCTGTTGAGTTGATAAAAATCAAATTAGAAGAACCTCTGAACATGTCTGTCAGTGTTGTGTATGCAGATAGGCTAATTTCAGCTGTGCTGGGGAAAGGTCTGTAAGGGCAGCAGGAGAGGAGAAGGTTGGGAGCAGGAGTAAGTGTTAAATTGGTGGCAGTGTCCTTGTCTCTTTCTGGTTTGATAGAAATGCAAATTGGATGCTTACTGTTTGAACGAATGGTCTCCAAACAGACAAAGTGCCAAGTGTGCCAGTTTTCCAAAGTATCAGTAAGAAAAAAACCCCACAAACCTAATCATTTATGGAATGGGGAATAGAAAAGTGCATTTCTACAGGAAGAGAAAAGACATTCAAAGACCTCTTAAGGCACAGTCAAGAATCGGACGGTTCTCGATGGCAGGCATCTGCCCCAACGGCTGCTGCTTGTGTATCTCAGCACACCTGGTGAACATCTGGAGAGGGGAGCTCTGGCAGAGGATTCAACAATGCCAGATTGTTATGAGCACGTTCAGTTAAAGTCTGAGTGCTGCACACAAGTGCAGAAGCTGTTCTAGTTACACATCTGTAAGCTGTGCTTAACAATTCTACTTTCAAAAGGCATTTTGAAGCATCGAGGAACAAACAATGAGGACCTTGATTTCTTTGTTGTTCATTCATGGAAATATTTTGTTTTGGAGATGTATGTGGAAACGCTTAGTTTTGTATTAAAGCATAAAAATGATAGAAGACTTTGGCATGTACAATAGAGTCTCAATTAACTTGGTTCAAGAGGCACAGTATCAAAATATATAAAGCATAAAAGCAAATTTTATTTTTTGTCTGCATTATGACAGAAATACAAAAAATTAATCTTAATTTATATCAATGTAAATTAATAGAATTTGACCCAAAGTCGCTGTATTATTACAGTATTGGTTACTCAATCCTTGATAGATGTATTAGGAGATATTTATCTCTATGAAAGCTCTATTATAATTAGTGTCAAACCCAAGTAAATAAAAGATTATATTTAACTGACAATAATGAGATTTATTTAGTTTGCTGTGACCTTAAATTAGAACTGTATTACCTACATGGCCTTGTGGAAGCACAGCTGCATCTGAGAAAGATCACAGTCTACCTCGTGCATTTCTTTTAACAAATATGTAAAAAAAAAAAAAGTCTTCAGATAGTAAAATGATTGGACATGCAAGCGTGAAGCACTTGTCACTATTTTTTTTTTCTTTAACACAAATAGCTGTCTATTGTCTAGGAACAGAGAGAGTAAATGCTCATGGTCCCTGCTATAGATTCTCCTAAAACATGTTTGTTGAATGTAAAAATTAGTATCAGTTCCTTCTGCTTTGTGTTCTCTACTCTTTTGGCCATGAAAATTGGTTATATTTAGGTGTTTCTTAACAGGTTCAATTAAATCCTGGGTACTTATTCAATGGATGAGGATCCCAGTGCAAGAAAGGTTGGTGGGTTGTTTCTTTTCACTTCACGTTCCATAGCATCTTTTCATAAAGTTGTCTGCTATTGTATTATTTCTTGTAGCTCAAAACTGATGGAAATCAAGGCTTCAGTAGCTTTTAGGAAGAAATGAATGGTAAGTTCCCCAAGTATTGCAAATCAGGGTGGGTCAAGCCCTGCACAAAGGTAGTTGTAACTTCCACTGAAAGCAACTGGAAGGACAAAGGGGGACTTTGGGGAATTTTAAGGATGCGCTGCCAAGGCCTTTCAAAGGATCTCTGACGGAGTAAAGCTGTCTGGATAAGGTGATCTGAAATAAGAAAGGGAAATGGTTGAACATAGCTCTTTCTCTTCTGGTAAAGTCAGCAAAGGTCCACTTCACTTTTTTCCCCTACATTCAAGAGAAATCCCTGCATTCTACCAGCCAGCACACAGAAAAATATCCCCCCAGTCTTTCCATCTCTACCTGCTGGCAGGTCAAACAGAAATCAGTTGGAGGATCCCTCCTATTCAGAATTTCCTTTCATTTTTATAAAACTCTCACCAAACTGTGAGAATGGGTTTTTTTGCAAGATGACTGTGCAGTTTCAATAGTCACTATGTAAGATACCAGCTTTTAAATTAGTAGTGAAAGTATTCGGCTATGTCTGATTTTACCCTGTGACTGCGAGCTCCACTGACTCTAAATTTTTTCTTCTTTGTTAGAACCAATCCCATACTGATATCTTTATTCCTACTTTGGCAGTAAGGCATTTTCATCAGCTACTTTAAAGAGTTCTGATAGTAGAGCCAAACTAATTTTCATCAAATTATGTTATTTTGGAAATATTTCTCCAGTGCTCATCCAATAAGAGTTCATCCATATGAAAAATGAATCTTGACCGTGCTCTGTGTCAGAGATACTAGATAGTGAATACTTGTGTTGTGTAACTGAGACCTACGGATAGAAACGTTATTTCCTCACTCCTATAACCCGCAATTAGATGATCAGATCCAACCCTTTCAGCTTCAGGAGATACCAGACTACACTCCATCTGTCAAGGCAGAGACTTATTTAATCAAAAATTAAATAAGCAACCATACTGTAATTATCCAAAGGACTTCCCTGTGAAGTAGCCCTTCCTTCGATCAGCTGGCCACTGCAGGCTCGGGGGGGCAGCGCCTCCCTCACTTATTTAATCAAAAATTAAATAAGCAACCATACTGTAATTATCCAAAGGACTTCCCTGTGAAGTAGCCCTTCCTTCGTGCAGGCTCGGGTGGTCAGCGCCTCCCTCCCTGCCCCAGCCTTTCCACTGCACTGCGGACAAACCTGAAGTCTCTGCCTTGGTCTTCTTCAGGTGTAAACTTCCATGCTTCGTTGGATGCACGCCGTGATCTCTATCAGCTCCGTGATTGCTAACTTTGTTTGCTATTTTTGCTAAATATATGCTCATACGTAAGCTGTAGCACTCTGATTGCTAAATTCAAACAAAACAAAAAGCTTATTATCCTATTCTTTAATTAACATACTAATGCAAATAAGCAGCACTTTGATGGCTTCCCTCTTTTTCTCTTTTCTAGAAGCTCCTTCAGACAGTCTCTACGGCTAAGGTATAAGCCTGTATGTCAGCTGGGCAAAGATGTGGGCCCATGTTCACCATCTACTTAATAGTTCTCTTGGGAACAAAGTTCCCTCTTTCGTG
>NW_010433612.1:9027-11231 GCF_000710305.1 Buceros rhinoceros silvestris | reverse complement strand
CGCCGATCTGCATTCTGATACCTGCCATGCAAGAAGGCTGAGATCTGTAATTGTCCTGTGTGCGTCAGAGGGAGATTTATGTTAGGTTTTTGTTATTTATAAAATATCAGGGCTGCATGTAATTGGAGAAAGGAAATTTAATTGGGCAGTGCCATTAGTATGAAGGTCATTATTTGTTACAGAAAGTTTGTTACTCCGCTGTTACATCTTCTTACTACGTGGTGTTTAAACCATGATGAAAGTACAATTCAAGCAGACAAATTGGCCAGAGTGCCACGTTGTGTCGATTTAGCTGTCATAAGAGGAATTCTCTACGTATACGGCTCTGTGAGTTAATAAAAAAATAATTATCAAATGGGAAACTGCTGCAGAGTCACAACTAAAACTATGTGTTCTTCATTGCTTAAGCTCCTGGAATACTGTAAAACCAGAATAGTTTAACCAACAAGTGGACTAACAGTAAACACACTGTTTGAAGTGTTGGGGCGAGGGGATGATTCTGTTTGGTGATGAAAGTATGAGATGTCTTTCCTTAATGTGGTTCTGGATGCTCAGGGTTGATCAGAAATTATTGCCAGCTCTGAGGGAAGGTGCTGCAGTATGAAAAGCTCCTCGGAGATGAAAGACACTTTCTTATGGATGGCAAGGCTGAAGCTAGATGGCCACCAAGACAGGTTTTATATATTATCACAGCTAAGTTTAGGAAGTGATGGTACTTTGTCTTAATACATCAGCATTCTAACAAGACCTCACCGTACGAAGCAGCCATGTTCACAGCACACTGTAAATCATTCTTAGCAGTACAATAAGTTTTCATAGGGCGTCCTGATGAGTGTCAGATCTCAGCAGAATGCCTCATACATTTGAGAGAGAAAGACTTGACTGCTAGATTTCTTCTTGTCTGTTTATGGGAAATGATAAACGAAGTGTAATAACGTTTTTGACCAGCTTATGTCACACAAAATTCATGTACTGTGTTTCAGCTTAAAGGCGTAGAATTTGCATTTTAGTTGTAAACACTATTTGTACTTTGTAGTCACTTCTAAATCTTTCTTTTTCTTTTCCTTGAAAAACATTGATAATAATCTGTCAACACAATTATCTTTTTTAATTGGGGTTTGGATTTGTGCGGTACAGCATAAGAGTGAGATAAGAATGAACAGTTTGAAATACGGAAAAGCAGAACCATTTACTAAGAAGATTTTGTTAAAAGGGAACTGGTAGATGGGTAATAGGCTATCACAAACAAGAAGTGATTATAACTCTTTTATAAAAGAGAATCAATGGGAGAAATATGAATAGCTGAAAAACAGGATTTTGGCATAATTCCCACGGATTTTTCATGATAGCAAGGTTAATTCTTAGCATTTAATTTTCAAACATTTTACAAATATTAGTCGAGCTTCATAACATCCTGCTGGGGTATCTGCAAGTTAATAGCTTGCGTGAGCACATATTGCAGGACCACACTTAAATCTCTGACATTCCTGATCTCATCTTGGACTCGAAAAACAGATTCTCCCCTTCAGAGCTCGTATCTCTCTCAGAAGCACGGAGCCATTACCCTTCTGCAAACTCCTCCTCACCTGTGCAGTTCGTTCAGTTTGATTTGCAGTTAATCTTTCCGCTCTGCTTCTCATGCTCATCGCAGGCATGGCGTGCTAGCAGAGGCAATCGTATAAGGTCTGTAAAATTCTGAAACCTGACAGTTGTAATGGAAACACAGCAAACTGTCACTCTGTAATAGCACCAGGTCTATTACTACAATTGCTGCAGATCCTCTTCATAGAACAGGCTGATTTTCTGTATATACTCATAGTTAATTCCGGGATATATGTGCTGTCAGTTGAAATACAGCTAATATTTTTAATGCTGCTTG
The DNA here is from genome assembly GCF_000710305.1 of Buceros rhinoceros silvestris. Classification (NCBI taxonomy): domain Eukaryota; kingdom Metazoa; phylum Chordata; class Aves; order Bucerotiformes; family Bucerotidae; genus Buceros; species Buceros rhinoceros. The sequence continues at coordinate 9,352 of NW_010433612.1, read as the reverse complement.
GATTTTTATCAGGCTGCAACAGTCTCCAAGCAGAGACATATAGATCCCTGAACAAAGACAGCTATCAGAGACATCAAATACACATTCTCCTTTTGATATAGTAGAGAAATAACTGATTCCAAGCCGTTCAGGCTGATGGAAATTGTGTTCACTTTAACACCTCAAGATGTTTGTAAAAGCAGTTGAAAATCAGCTGCAGGCTATTGAAGAAGTTTGATGACCAGCAGTGTCCTGGAGGTGGCTATCCACTGCTGTTAGAGAGGCTGAGGCACCGTGTTGGTGCAGCCTCTTGTGCTACAGAGCAGGAGGGAAAAACGAGGGGAAG
>NW_010433612.1:6281-8970 GCF_000710305.1 Buceros rhinoceros silvestris | reverse complement strand
GAGGCTGAGGCACCGTGTTGGTGCAGCCTCTTGTGCTACAGAGCAGGAGGAACAACAGAGTGAAAGAGGCAAGAAAACTGGATGCCTGCACTCTGCAGGAGGTAGGAAAACACTTGGGATAGCTATTGTAGGAGGACTCTGTGGGGCTAGGACTCTGAAAACCAGAGAGAGGAGTGTAAGATGTGAATGAAAGCACTGTGGAAGGATTGGAAGCATTAAAGGCAGGAGGCAATGAGAAGAGCTGCTGATGCTGAGTTCTCAAAGGAAGGTGAGAATGCAGCAGCCTCCTGGAAAGGGAGAAATGCAGAGTTCAACTATTGGAAGCTGTGCAAAGAGCGAGAAAGGAGTGAGTCAGTGGAAAGATTCTTATTCACCAAGGACAGAGAGCAAATGAGTTGTTTCATAAGCATAAATTATATTTAAAAAAGGAGTAGTATCCTGTGTCTTCATCCATCCCCCACAAAAACACCAGGTTGCTGTAATCATCCCTGAAACCCACAAGCAGACCTTTGTCCTTCTTGCACTAACCCAAGCTTTCCTTGCAGACCTCCCTGGGCTGCCATCCTTCACACTGCATTTCCAGCTCCCTGCCTGCCTCCCTGCAGCGCTCCCCAGGCTCCCGCTTCTCCCCTCGCCGTCTGTGCGACGAGCCCTAGGTGCTGTACCTCCTCCATGCTGTACCTGTCTTCTCTGGCAAGGCAGAGCGTGCGAGGTGCCAGGACAAACCAGGAAGGGAGTTCTTTTCACAGCTGCTGTTAGCAGAGGCAGGGAAACAAGTTTCTCACCTGCCAAGCTATTGATTTTCACAAATCTTGTCAGAATTTAATACCTTTAAAACTCCCAATCTTCAGCATGGTTGAAATAGGACAACAGCCTCAAAAATTGTAAACTGACTGCTCAAGTGGGAAAACACTTGAAAAATGTAGCCGTGTTTTGAAGAGGAACGCTCTTCTTTTTTTAACGTTATTCTTAAATTCTTCATTATTGTGAGTGCATAACTGCACGTACAATGTGTTCTTTTCAGGTTGAATTCCCCCTCTCCATTATGCACAAACCAAAATGAATGTCCAATGGCTTTGCTGTGAAAAGGTGTCATGTCGAGTCCCAGCATTTCTCTTGCATATTTTTATAGATGCCTTCTGATTTTGGAGATCATGAGACACACAACATTTGCTCCGAGAGCTGTATTATTGAGAGGACAAGAGCATCTCTGCAGGGCTCAGGGACAGCAGGTTGACCTGAACATGCGGATGCAGACAAAGCTGTCTTTACTTCCAGTAGAGATCAGTGCAAGATACACCACATACTCCTATATGTACCCCTCCATGTATATGAATATATATTAGTTCAGTACCGCATAAAAGGCTGCCCAGCTGAACAGCGCCAACTGGAGCAGAGAAGCAAACTGAGATCTGCGAAGACGTTCTGTCTATTGACAGTTTATTTTTAAACCAGCCCCTGTATTCCCACCGTGCTGTTTAGTTTCACGGATACTTGCTGCACCTGCTAACAGCCACAGAGGAGCGGGATGCCGGTTGCTTCTCCTCTTAAGCACAACAAATAATTATCTGTGTGGCTCCCGCATCCTCCATCAGTGCTGCTGCTGCTTCCTCCCACGTGTCAGTGCCACCTGGTCCCATGGCGAGGTGATAGACAGTAACAGTCTGCCAAGGAGGAAAGGCAGGAGAGAGAAGGTGCGTGTGAAACAGCATGAAACTCCCATATAGTCACACATGTATTTACAGTCTTACGGAGCTTATTTGCATTACGGCCCGGTAATCACATTCCTCTCCTGTGTCGGTACTTCTCACGTAGTGTCTTCCATGTCTTTCAAACCTGCTAAGAAGGACAGAGAACAAGGTCACTTTTTCCTTAGCCAAGAGAAAAGCTGATGCGCAGAGCTTCTGGCTGGCTCGCGCCTGCAGACAGAATACTCTGAAACTGCAGTGCATGCACTTCCCCAGGGATGGGAAACTTAACAACTGTTTTGCATTTGCAAACCATAATACAAGGCTTTAGTGAGATAAACTGAATGTGACAATTCCAGAGCCCTGAATTATAAAAAGGAGTTTCAAGTCTACGTCCAGATCTACGTGTAAATGGAATTATATACTGAATTATTGCTGCCTACCTGTTTCCTAGCAGAATCACAATTAAAAAAAAAATCTGGAGCACTGCTGCTTTATCCCAGAAAACATTTTAAAACAAATTACTTTAAGTAGTCATTCCCGTTCAGCTATTACAGAAAACGGACGGGCCTGGGGTTCCCTACTGAAGGTATTATTCCCTTGGGTGTAGATGTGGATACTGTACTCTTTATTTTGTTTGCACTAGAAGAAAATAACCCCCAGCAGCCAGATCAATTCTAAAGTGAAAATATGCAGAAAAAATATTAAATTCTGAGTAACTGCTGCACATAAAATGTAAACCTTGTGTTAATAATATCCTTGGGCCCCTTCTGATCAAAGAGGCTTAGAGTGGTAATAGCTTCAGCCAAGGTTTCGCTTGTTTCTTTGCTTTTGAAGAGCGTTATCATTAGTACTCAGACAGGACCAAAGCTGAGCAGAAAACTGGAGACTTATGGCGACGTTACTTCTCTGTGAATTTTTAGGATGTTTGTACTTCAGGTGTCCTCTGTGGTCTTCTGCTGGGTCACCGAAAAAGGCTTATTGGTTTGGAATGTAGGGAA
>NW_010433612.1:2381-6196 GCF_000710305.1 Buceros rhinoceros silvestris | reverse complement strand
TAGGGAAATGGGTGTTTACTTTCACTGAAGACAGCAGAGGTACCATTTGCTGCACTTGAACATCCTGGAATAAGCAATAGAAAAGGCTTTTTTCTCAACTGTGTGGTCCCGCAGCTCGTATTATTTTCTTCTATTGCTATGTGACGTGGTTTTGTTTATAAAGAAGCAGGTGACATAGCTGTTATGTTCCGACTGATTGAGACCTACACCTCTTTATGTATTTACATTTATGTCCTTTTTGGCTTTTATTCAGTCTTTCTAAGAACAATCTTAATTATTCCTATAAGGAGATAAACGTAAAAAGCAGTTTGCAAATACAGAACACATGTCCGTGGTAATTGTTGTCATTCTGTTTGCATCCTTAGCACTGTGAATTTCCACCAGCACAGTCTGTAGTGATGTTGCTGAGAATTAGGTCTGTGTTACTTACTGGATTATTAGCAAAAGTAGTGTTAGATGAGGCACACTGAGCTCTACATAGTATGAATTCGTGGTAGAATTTAAGAAACAAAAGTTAGGGTAGTTTTGGCCGGGTGATAAGTTATTTTAAAGGATGCTGACAACACAGTTCAGAATAGCGTGTTAGAATACAAACTGGATCTTGCTGATGACTTTTTCAAATCATCAATAAAATACTGCACAGTCTCTGTGCTTCTCTGTCTCACAAATATAAGTTATCTTAGTCTTTATAAGCCACCTGGGAGAATTGCTTTTAGATGAAAGAATTAAAATACACCTCATTTGTTCAGGTTTATAAGCCACAGTGCTCTTGTTAGAGAACGTACGACCGTGCAATGGTAGTTGTATCACCCTGTGCAGAAAGAACTAGGATTTCAAATCAGGCTGTAAACTTGGCGAGAGCAGCAGTGGTATCCATTTGTCATTCACGTGTCATTCCGTTCCCTTCTCCGTTGTCTGAATTCAGCCTAAATTCTTCTGGTACTTCTTGTAAGGGCACTTCAGGGAATTGCATGCACTACCTTGGCCTACAAGTGCAAATTATTTGGTGCAGAATAACCATTTTCAGATATAAACTGTTAGATCTAAAGCTCATCAAATGAATGTAAGTTATAGTAGAAGAATAAGAGAAAGACATATTTATTGATAAAACTAGAGAAGCCATCCACATTCATGACTCTGAAAAATCCTGTGCAAATGATTCAGTGGTTTTAGGATTTTTTCCCAATTAATTCTATTTGCTTATGAATAAACACATTTCTTAAGTTGCAAATTTCAGAAGCATTTTATTATTGTGTTCAAATATTGCAAATATCCATTTTTGCTGCATGAAGTATCGCTCTCTTTTTATTTTTAAGCTGCTATGGTTGGCTTCTTTTCATCTAGCTACATCTGTTACTTTTTATAAACATGCCTTTTCTCCCCCTAAGAATCAGGCAGAACTTCTTCCAAGCCTTCTATTCTCAAGTGTAACTTCAGAAGTGTGGAAATAATAGCTTTAATACTTGGCCTTTATTGGCTAATTCAATAGCTTTATGTACTGTAACTGAGAAAGGTAAATGTAAGGGCGATTATAAAGCAAAGGGAGAAACTTTTTCTTCTAATTCTGACCCCAAAAGGACTTCTCTTCAAAGGTCCATCTGGACAAGGATCTAAGCTCTGCCAGGAGTCAACGCTTGGAAGAAATATTAGAAATCGGGCTGGTGGAGTGACTAGCTGTGCGCACCCTCTGTTTTGGGAAGGTTGGAGTCATGTTTCATCTGGATCACCCTTTTCTGCCTAGTTTTATGAATTTATTTCATCCATTTTGAAATGTTTTTTACTTTTTCCTCCGTAACAATATGGCCACGATCTTGGCTATTAGCTCCTAGTAATGGAATCAATGATTGTAACAAGAACAGGCGTAGAAGAGATCTGTGTTAAACTTCTGCACAGCTGAAGAATCTATAACCTTCATCAGACTTCATGTGTTAAGACGTGAGATGGCTCAACCCGACAGATGGGGTTTGATGAGTGAGATCAAGCCTCGTGCCCTGCACTGGTGTCATCCCTGAGGTTAGGGAGGATTTGTGGAAGGCCCCAGAGGGGCTGGCAGCGGCTTGCTCTGAGCCGGGGTGAAAATCCTCCTCCTCAATTTGCCTCATCTTTCCTTGGTGTCACTTGTGAAGGAGTGGATTTTAGCAGCCCTCGTAACTTATTACTGCCGTCTCCTTCAGGGGCTGACGCAGGGTAGATCTGATTCTTTCCAACACGGTAAGCATTGGCTGACAGCTGCTTTGACAAGCAGTCGTATATTTTGCTATATTCTTTGAGATGCTTATCAATAACAAAAGTCTTCCTATGATTTGCTATAGTTTATCATATGGAAAGATACATAGTGTATTAATTTGAATTTTCCACCGAGTTACACCTGAAGGCTCTAAATTCCGGCTTTTTCAGTGGCGCGCATCTTGAGTGTGTCGTACATAGCAGCGTAAGTTCACTGGGGTTACACTGTAAATCCTCCTTCAGGAATGAGTGGTAGTTATTATCGGTGATCTGAATTCTATTACAATTTCAAAAATAAAAGTGTAATCTAGCAAAAAACCGATGTACTAATAAATGCCAATGCATCCACATTAGCTCCTTTCTTCAACAAGCATGTTTCCTCTGAGTGCTGTTTATGACATCTCTCTAATGTAAAAGGTTTACGGTGAGGTCAACAAAATTCGTCCTTCAAATTCAAGTCTTACACAACATTCTGCACCATCCAAGTTTTATTATTGGTTGTCAAAACCATTTTTCTCTGGCTTCAGATAAAGTAGTTTATTGAATTAAATGGTCTAAGTCAGTGCTGAAAACATCTCTTTGCTTTATGGTGCTGTAATACTTACAATCTTTTTTTTGGATTTCAAATTGCACAGAAAACGTCTTTCTTGTGAAAGATAGAGATAAATCAAAGAACAAAATATTCTAAGGAAAATTCAATCTTCCACTCACCCTACAACTTGTTTGTTTTTTTTTTCTATTTTTTTCCCCTCAACTGCTGTCAAATATGTCAGCCACTCATGTGAGTGATGTAATCCCACATTTGGAATATGCCGGTGGTTGCACATTATGTGCAGCACCAGTGGGAGTTCGGAACCCAAGAATTTGTTGTCTCTTTCTGGTTGTTGTTATTTTACTTTCCTTTAACATGGTGTGAGATGATGCTGATATTGAATAAGCTTTTGGAAGAGTAAATGTGGGGGTTTTACTCTGTAGAAACTTTTGCAATCAGAGCTATGAAAGTGGGTGCAAAATGAGAGTGATTGTGGCAATTATTTTAACACGGATACGTCGCTCTTCTCTGAATTTCTGTGTGCCTAAGCAGCCTTGTACCAATAAGGAGGTACGTAATTCCCATACCTCTGCATGCAGTCTGAGGGCAAAGGCAGCGATTGGGACGATTTCCAAAATCGCATGATGTACAGAGTTAAAGGAAAAATCACACAGGAACACAGACTTTGGAGAGCAAATTCACAATGAAGTTTTGATTTTAATTAGATCAATCCAAAGAGCACCTATCGCTAACTGCTGATGAAAACTGAGCGTTATATTTGCTTGTGAATTATGTAGGGTAAGGAGACAGTAAGCTGATATTGTACATTAAAACAGCTCCGTAAGGCTTTTAATTTGTGATGATAGTTATATTGATCTCAGAAATTTTAAATAGCTTTTTCTCCTAAGTAAACCACACTTTGGTCTTTATAGGTTCAGAAAAGTCTGGCTTTTTTGAGGTGGTCTTTCATGTTCCAAATGAGTTCAGAAGTTGTCATTTTAGTAGAAGTAGTTGGTCCTCTGCTTTGAAACTCCAGATGTATACTAAGCAGCAGGAA
>NW_010433612.1:0-2297 GCF_000710305.1 Buceros rhinoceros silvestris | reverse complement strand
GGAATGGTTATATGTTCATGTTTGCATTCTTTATTAGTTGAAGCTTGATAGAATTTCAGAGTGCCAAAATAAAAATGGAGAATTAATATGCGTAGAAGTTGTAAATTTAATTAGCCGGCATTATCAATTAGGCACACTCAGCAGAACCCCAGGATGCATTTTGATTCAGCGTATCTGCCGAAGAGTTGGGCAAAATGCAAACTGAATATTCAGTTAGACAATGACATTGATCAAATATTCGGTTTTTTGTCCAGTGATCTGCTAGAACCAGTACAGAGGTGAGTGTTTATTCACTGGGACACTCAAGGGGGTAATGACTGTGTGATCCTGTAGTTCTCCCTAGTACTTGCTATTAAGTGTAAACCAATTTCGAGGTTCTGATCAAAGGGTGCAGAATTTTTGACTATTATATTATGGGCACAGTGCTACGGATCAGCATTTCTCATTTACAAAGCACTCTTTAAATAATTACTACGTCTGAATCACAGAGTTATTTATCGATGAATCTAAGAACATTAAAGATGAGATATGTTCCGTCACCTCGTCATACCTCTTTTAGTTAAGCATTGCTCCCTGTAGTGTAATTTTGATGATCCTTCCACCACTTCCCTTTGAAAATGAAGTAACCATTAATGGTGTATATAAAAAAACCAGAAAAAACAAAACAAAAAAAACCAAACAGTTTTTCTTTAGATTGTAAAATATGGGCAGGGCGTTTAGCAGTTGGAAAACTGAACTTGCTTGAGTGGTTTCACTCTAAAGCCTAATTTCTTCAGCTTGCTGCTTTAATTGTGGGCCAGTGGAAAAAACCAAGATGATATATACATTTTTAGAAACTTCAGCAAGGTTTGGGTTTTTTAAATACAAGAGAAGACCTTCCCGAAGAGTCGTTATACATCCCTCTTCCAGTACAGTGAAATGACATTGAAATGCAGCACTTTTACTCATTTGTCCCAGCTTTAGATAGTTTCATTACTCAGAAGTAACGAGTACTCATTTCTTCGTGCTACAATTCCTTTTTTATGTCACAATGATTTTTTTGTCTGATTATGAAGAAAGATGACAAGAGGGAAAATGCACCTTGCCTCCTTTCCTACTAGGCTTTCTTCTGGTTCTGTTTTTTTCCTGCTTTGCTCATTCATCTTTAGTCCTAAACATCTGCATCTTTGGCCAAAGTTCCCAGTTTCTGGGCTCCAAACATCAAACTGTTACAGAACTTTTAATACCAGTAACTTCAAAAAAAAAAAAAAGAAGTAAGAGGAGGACAAGAAATTATGTTTTCTTACTGGATGTAAGTTACTAATTAAGCGAGGATCAGACATCTAGGCACACGGAAGGGCAGTTTTAAAGTGTAACTCTATCCTATGTAGTACTGTCAAGCAGGATCCAAAAGCAATAGAGAAATAAAGTAATTTTTTTTATTACTAAGCCACTAGAATATTTATATTTCATTAACATCACCTTTATTAACATTTTAGTAGTTCAAGTTTTGCTAGATCCAGTATGCATCATCAGATAGTACCAACTCACAAAGAGGGTTTGTTCTGAAATCCAAGTCTGTAGAAGTAGAATCTGATTACATGTTAAATCTGCCCCCTACCTGCATTCAATACACTCAAGAAAAAATACCCGCTGCTTTTTTTAATAGAGGCACATCTCTACTATGTATTTTTTCAGTGTGACCCAGTAAGAGAAATTGAGACATTCATGCATCACCAAGAAAACAGATACATTACCATTAAGGGGGATTCTGCCCTTAGTTACTGGCAAAAAATAATAATTTGTATAATAAAATAATATTTACATTGAGCACACATTACACATTTAAAATATTTAGAGAATTAATTTTTGAAAGCCTTCCTTGGTGTCCAAGCACAAACTAAAATTTAGAGAAATGTGGATAAAGAGCTATAATATTCTTCTGTATAATAATATATTTTGTGCTGGTGATTCTCCTACAGTAAACACCACAGCACCTGGGACCTTAATGCAAGGACCTTAAACTAGGTGACTGGCATATCTCACATTTTATTAATGACTGAATCTCAAACAAAAATACCCTATCGTAACAAAACACGGTTGTTTTATTAGAAGGTAATTATTCTAGTGACACTATCAGGGAAAATATTTTACCACAAGTAAAAATATAAGCAAAGTATTTTATGGTTAAAAGAGTTCTAATGTGACGTAGTCATGTTTTAAAGAATATTCCTGTGGGGTTTTTTTTTAAATCAAATACCAATTAAACAGAGGGTTCTGTAATAAATCTGTCAAAATCAAATATATATATAAAAATA
>NW_010433611.1:10579-21157 GCF_000710305.1 Buceros rhinoceros silvestris | reverse complement strand
GGGCGGGCGGGACTCCCACCTCAGGCTGCCTCCCCGGGGCAGCTGGACCCCGCCCGACGTGGAGTTCGGAGCCTCCGTGCCAGGCACCTAACTGGGACGAGCCGCCACGCTCAGCCGGTCACTCCTCGGGGGCCACCGTGCTGAAACGAAAGGTCCGGCCAGCCCCTCGCTGGCTTCAAAGATCGCTGGTCACATTGCTGAGCCGAGTGGAAACAAGATGAAAGGAATCTCACCTCAACAGATCTCCTTCCTCTGCTTCCAGTGCCCGAGACCAGGCTCCTGCCACCTCCAGGAGTAATAATAAGACTCCTTCTCCCATCCTTCAGGCATGATTCGCTACTGAGAAAGGCCGAGACTGCAGCTGCGCTTTAGGGTACTAGGGGCTGTGTGAAGGAACCCAGCACCAGCGCCTGGAGATGGACTGCTTTCTGCAGTGGTGCAGAAATACTAAAAGGTCCCCATATCCAAGGCAAGTTCCACCCAAAGACAACTAGAACCAGTTGACTATGGTCTACATGCTGAGAGGAACCAGCAAAATACAAATGATCACCTTTCAGGAGCTCCAGACAGAACAGGCTTTGCACAGTCACTTCCACATCCCTGGAAAGTTTTAGCTCATGGTGCCTTTTAAGGCTTGCTCCCAGATCCATCCCACGCTGGAGCCTCCCGCTCTGCACCCTGGCTTCAGGCTGCCCGTGCCTGCTTCACCCTGCACTCCATGGCTGCCAGGTAAGACCTAGACTCCTCTCCCTCCAAAGGGCTCTCCTTGGCCAGAGAAAGGAGATGACCAGGCTCTTCTGTCCTTAAACAGATGTACGTTTCTAGCAAGCCTGTCCCTACAAGTTGTCATGACTTGCCACGGTCAGGAGCAATGGTTGCACAGCAGAGTTGAAGAAGGATTAGATATCACTCCTGAGCAGAGGACAGAGGTTATACTAGCCCACTCAGGGGGCAATATATACTGTGGGCAACCAGCATAGTAGAGAGAAATGATGGGAACATGGGTCTTCCTAACAGCTTGCTAGATCGGGTATAGGCAGGAAAGGCCACGCTGACCCTTAGCATACTCCCCAGCCCTGCCTGTTTGTTCTGCAGTGAGGGCATTTCCTCACCCTGCTCATAGTCACAAGGTAGGAAGAGGGGAAGCCAGTAAAAAGAGCCCACATGGCACCACAGGAGATGTCCAAGAGACAGAACCTAGAACTGCCTTTGCTCTCCAGGTAAACGGAAGCTACCTCAGTGCCATACAAATTCCTTTCCTCCATACTGCTGCACCCAGGCTCTGATAAGCATTTTGTGCTTGCACATTATTCCAAACAGGCTGATCTCAGCTCATTTTTAGCTCTATCCAAACTACCTCACTCAGCAAGTGTCCAAGAGCACCTCGTACCCCTGGCCTCCAGCTGCCCCCATCTTGCCAGCAAACACACCTGTGGCTTGGCTACCATTCCCTGCAGCCTCCAAGGAGCCCAGCTGCCTGATAGGGATGTGCCTCCCAGCAGCACCAGCTATTAGCACATGCTGGAGAGGACCTGGGCAGGCAGGCTGGCTGCACCCCTCCTAACTGACTGAAGGAAGATGAACACTTGAACTTGCTCCAAAAGGAAGCACAAGTTCCAGCTTCCCCACATTTATTTACTTGCAGAGCTTGCCCAAACCTGCAGGTAGGTGTGGGCTTGCAGACAGGCAGTTTAGAGGAAGCGAGAGTTAGGCCAGTGCAAGTCAGCTGGAGGTATTGACCCTTCTGGCAGTTTGGATGCAGACCTTGTGCTCAGCTTAAACATGTCTGTCTTCCCTTCTCTCTCTAGAAGAACTGGCCCTTCCCAGCCACCATTTTCTTCAGCATGACTCATCTCAACTACAAGTCCATTGTATCCTTTAACACTGTCTATCCAGGTCCTGCGAAACACACCAGGGAGACTTTCATCAGAGCACCTGCACCCCTGCCATATAGACAATTGCTGGGGAGAAACAGATGTACTATCAAATATCCCATTTTTGGTTTTAGCAAGGCAAATAACTTACCAAACCTTTATTTTCCTAGAATGTCATCCATTGTATGTTAGTTTAGCTTAGGGCAGAGCTTACGGCCAATACAAAGAGCAAGAATCTCTCAATTCTGTGAGGTTCTGCCCCTGGGGTGATGACGGCGTTGAGATATGCTAGGTGCTTCAGTGACACACACCAGAGAGGTCTGGTGGCAAAGCACGTATAGCACACAGACAAAAAACAAATCAAGAGCCAACCTCCTAGGTGAGCAGGCTGCCCGACAGCCACTCCTACAGTGCTAGAACTCAGTGCTCCAATGCATGTATGTGCTTTTTAGTGAGTCACCAGGAAGGACTAAGTGTTCACAAAATGCATGGGGAGGATGTGATCACATAACAGAGCTCCACTTTCCAAGGCTCTCAGGAATAGAGATTTAGGTTAAAAGTCTCCCTGTGCTCATTACACTGGGCGAAGTCTACTCAGCAGTGAGTGCAACAGTGCCACAGAACAATGACAACTGCAGGTGCAAAGGAGGAAATACTAGAGGCATGATAGTGCTTCAACATTTATTTTCCCCAAAGACACATAAAAAGAATTAAAACCACAAAGCTTTATAATACTTCACAACACATAAATACAACTGTGCTTCCTGCTTAGACTAACCAGCAGGGAGGTCTTTGATTCAGGCCTTTATGTCAGTAGGTGCATAAAGCTGTTTTGTTCACTTCAGGTACAGAACAAGTGACAGGGGAAATGTATGGTAGAGTCATTCCAGTTTGGTTCAAGGCCAGGAAATTCTCCTGAGAGGGATGCTCTGCTGTTGACTGGAAGCCACGTTCAACAGATACTGCTCACATTGCGTACAGATGTCTGCGGCCAGCCAGTTTGCCATAGTCCCTGTGTAACAGCACAGAGGCTGTGCCAGGCAACGGGGTTCCAAAACAATGGGTACACTGGAGTGGGAGAGGGGAAAAGAAATGCAGGAAAGCTGACCCAGGTTTCTGTTAAAGGGCACAGTGCTCTTCTACCCTTACCCCACTCATGATTCAACACTGTTAAGTGATTTAGCTAAATGCATGAGTTCAACAGAGCAGTCAGCATCACTTAGGAAGAACACAAAGCACCAGAAGAGCTTCACTGACTACACCTTCTCTCTTTTGACTGTATGTCAGCCAAAGAGCTAATTATTAATATCTACAGTTAATGCAAAGTTATGGCTGCATCATTATGCTGTAGGATTTTTTTCCACTCTGAAGTACGGCAGCAATGCAGTCACTCAGACCTCTTCTGCAGCACCTGCATTGTACGACACACACCAAACTACCGCCCCACACCGTTAACTTCACTGTGAACACTAGCCCTGATTTTTGGCAACTGAAGTACAAGCTTTTGAACTAGAAATGGCTGTGACTTTTTTGGCTACATTAAAGAATGGTTTCAGAGAGAAGATACTCGTTCCCCTCATAGAATATATAACTGATTTGGAAAGAAGAGAACAGATAATGTATGTTTCCAGTCTAGATGTTGCACTTATACCCACGAGGTCTGTCTTTTCCATCCAGAACTGTCAAAAGATCCTCCTTCTGGGCACAAAAGGAAAAGGGTGTTTGTATATTTGTGAAAGGACTGAGAAACCATTTGTGGCATTACTCTTCAGTCAGTTATACCTGAGACCATTAGCATATTTTATTTCTAGGTATACACGGGCTACTCCAGGGTTGTAGTGACAGATTCCCAACTGTGGGAGATAAAATATAATGGGGCCTGGAAATTCTCATACAAGTGAAGCTGTCGCAAGGAACCTTCTATGTCTGGGCTAATATGGACACTTCTGAATCCATGTCAGAAACCTGAAAGCTAAAAACCAAAATGGATTTCAGAGCACCTATACATACCCCCTTTTGGACACCTAAAATCCACAATACTTCCAGAGAACTTTAGACTAGTTAAACCAGTGGCTGAAGCAGCCATTCAGCATAACATTCAGCTGACCAGCGTAATTCTACATACTGCTGTTGCATGTTTGTAAACTTGCATATACAAGTAACTGGTAGCATCTTTCAAGGTAAAAATGGAACATCCCTGTCCCAGCTTACCTTAAACATTCCCAGTGCTCTATTTCATGCAGCAACTCTGAGCTCTTCTGCTCTTGAGTAGCTGGGTCCTCCTCTCTGGAGAGTCTCAAAAGTTTCAGGAAGTGAAATGGGAGATGTACACATGTTCTGAAGGGCATGGACATCTAGAATCACAACACAAGTCACCTGAGTTCTCAGGGAAACACATCCTCCATCTTAGCAGGAAAATTTGCATGTCATGCAATTGATTTATTGGTGCTCTTAGAAGATAGTCATTAATGCAGTGAACTTTCTGACCCCTGTATAAATAGAGCACAGAGTAATCCCAACCACTTTACACAGGATGAGAGAAAGAAAAACAGAAAGAAGGACCAGAGTTGTTTTAGCTGAGTACAACAAGATATGTCTGTGACACCCTGGCTACTTTTGCACCTTGTAATAGTCCATCTTCTGTTTTCTCAGAAACAAGTTAAAAGTTAGATTTCAGGCATCAATGGGATGAAGGAAAGCTTCCTATGACTAGGTGAGGTGCAGGGAAAACAGAAAATGTAAAAAACCCATACGTTGTTGAAAAGACTAGACTTGCCTTGATGCAGCAGTCACAGCAGACAACACTAGGAGAAAAAGTTCCCAGAATTATCATTTGAGTAAAGCTCAGCAGATACCAATATTGCAGCTAAGGGTGACTTTCCCAAGGAAGTCTTAATTTGTGGTTGTGGCATACATTCATTTGAAGGCAAAGTGAGCAAGCTTAGAACTCCCCTGCTCAGTTTGCCAGTCCTATTTATACTAGTTTAAATCATCTGAAATGTGTCAGCATCCATAGCTTGAAGGCTTCATCTGCAAATGCCTATTACTTTTCACCCAGCCCTACCACCAGACTGTTACTCTGTTCCCAGTGGTTTACTTGTTGCTTGTAATCGATTCACTGCTTCACACATTTAAGTGAGCCTTAATGAGCATGAAGTTCCTCTTTTCCTCTCCCATGAACAAAAAAGGTCTGACAAGTAAGTGGATACAAGTAGGTCCAACTCTTTTGCTAGGGTCTGGAGTTCACTTTTTCAGTCTTCAGCAGAAGATTCTGGTGAAAAGCCTCTCCCAGAACTGCTCAAGCTCTGACTGTAGTTCAGTCCAACACTTACAGCAAAATGCAGAGTGATCTGAGAGAAGGTTAATCAAATACTTGCACAGTAAATTTGGTTATTGCTAGCTTATTACCAGGAGATTCTGCTTCAGAGGCAATCTCAATCACAATTAAGATTCTGCTTCAGAGGCAAGTTTTCCCACATCATCTTGCAGCTGTGGACACTTCAGCCTGGCTTGTGCGCTAAGGCAAAACTGAGGGGCTCAGCAATCTGTTCCTACCCAGTACTACAACTGGGTTTGAATATTGAGTATTTTCAGCACTGTTCTTTCACTCTTTTCTCCCTCCTCATTCAGTCATTCTGTACCAGCTCACCTGCTGCACAGATAACAGCTGTAAGGCCACTTAAGAAACATCTGCTTATGGCAGCTGAAACAGATCTGTGGAAAAGAAAGTTAATTGTGAATGCAAATGGCCAATATCTCTGTATCGACAGTATTCCCTGCCTGCCAAAGAGCAAGCACATAGCCCAACCTTCTAAAGGATCCACATACAATAATAGAGATCTAATAAAGTATAGCAATGACACAGGAATTAAAAGCTAAAAAGGCAAAAAAAAAAAGTCTTACTTGTAGGCCAGTGTTTTTATGAAGCAGAGGTTTAGGGCAGCTGCCAGACAACAGGAGTTTAAAAAAAGGCTCTTGAGCAAACAATGGCTGTATTGTGCAAGAGTGTAACAGTAGCTAGTTAAGAGAGAAGGAAGAAGAGAGACATTCTTTGAGGTAGACTGCAGCAATCCCAAAGAGATTAAGTCAGGGCAAATTTGAATCCAATCCTGAAGCAAAAAATGAGTCATAAGGAAGCTGATGAGTCGCTTGAACTTTATAAGAAAAGAATACATTCATACACAGCTGGAAGTCAGAAGTGATATTATCTTGAGAAGTAGAGCTTGGGAAAGCTAAAAAAACTTCAGCAGCAACAACACAAAGGGGGTAAGAGAGACATTTTAGAATAGGCAGAGAGCAGGCAAGTTAAAGCAAGGTTGGTAAGTGAGAAGAAAACAGGGATTCCATCTCAGATGCATCAGACAGATAGTAGAAGTAGCATAGCTCTGCTAGCAGAGCATTTTGGCTCTATCTATACTGCTAAATAAGTGAGGACAAGAAGCTGACCCCTAAGCCAAGTAGCACAGACTTCCTCACATCTGTGTTGCAAAGGGCTTGTACTCACATCTGTTCCAGGGGGTCACTGAAACATTCCCTCTAAAGGAGACTCAGTGAATAAGCCAGCAGTTAAGCAGAGTGGACAGCCAACAGTCTTGTGCTGCAGGTCATGCCCTGTCCCACTCATCTCTCTGACCTTTGCATCCACTCAGCAAGGTGGTTTGAGTCAGCACGACTCAGGAGTGCAAGCCTGAGTTAAGACCCTTTGTTGCACTGTTTATCAGTTCCAAATCCCAATTAATTACGTTGTGATTTCAGAGCTGGCCAACAGTCATGACAGTCAGCTCTCCTAGCGTGGAAATAACAGACAAGAAGTACGGAGCAGAGGCTGGGTTACTTTCTAGGCAAGTTACAGAGCTTAAGCTTGATTAGGAGCCATCAACACACAAGTACTAAAAGATTTTTTACAGTCTAGGGCCAAACTCAGGTCAGCTGTATGAACAGGATAAGTTGAGGCAGAGAGCACCTCACCAGTTCAGCACTGAGGGCCATGAAGCCAGCCAGCTTCTAAAAAGGCAAGAACAGCATGAAGATAGAATGAAACACACCTTTGCTCTTGGACAGACACCATCACTACCTCCTTGGAAGAAGCCTTGCCCTTCCAGCACCATCATTGCATATCTGGTTCCAATCAGCTCAGCAATGGTTGGTGATGGCAACTTGGTAGGAAATGGACAGTCCTATTGAAAGACAGAAGTTAAGCATCAGACAAAGCTGAAGGAAGCAGCTGTTTGAGGAGGTCATCTTGAAACTGGGTCCTGAAAGACACAGAAGCATTTGTCCCCAAAACTCAGTTTCGCCAGTGCTGGGGAGTATCAGCTGACTCTTTGACAATACTAGCAGAGAAACTACCACAGGGGTTTTAGCAGTTGTTATAGTTTTCATGCAGCTTCCTGACACCTCATTAGGGAAGCAGGTCCCTTGGTCACCACAGTAGTTAATATCACCTCCAGAGCCAGTCTCTGGGGAATTCTACCCTTTGGTACAGACCACAGCACAGATAGCACCCTCCCCCTCCTAGGTACAGGTTTCTACAGACATTCTCTTGCCTTCTCTTTCCTAAGACCCACTAGCCCCACACAAATGGCAGGTATGGTCTGGGGGTTAATCAGGAGAGACAACAGTGCTTTCATCCCTAGGTGGGGAGCCCAACCCACTTGCATCCCCCACCACACCGCTGAACATAGAGGTTACACAGCTTTATGGTCAGTACGGAGACTTGCCAGGGGTGGGGCAGGGAGTGATGCAGAAAGAACAGAAGACGTGAGGGCACAGCATACCTTGCCAGGGTAGAATAGGGTGAGGCCATGATTTAGAAGGTTGCACAGAAGCACACAAAACCCAGCATTGCTCCCAAAACAGTCATTCAGAGCCTGATGACCTCAGTACCACATACATTTAAAAGTCACTGATGGTGAGCTATCTACATTTTGTCAACCAGTTGTTCCCTTTACTGCACGTTGAAGAGTGTTTATGAATGTATCAGAATCTAGAAAGAACAAGGGAGATGGAGAAAGTCTCACTGCCAACTACAGTCTTCTTGAGGAAATCTTGATGTACACTTTCAGGAAATGCAGTGGTATTTTTCTCTCCCTGTATGAGGAACAACTTTATTTTGTATCATTGAAACTTGGAAGCCCCCACGAAGATAATATAGCATCCAGTCTTCTCTCAAGCTGTCTCCAAGGAAAGAATAACATCCCAACATAAGATCAGTGTACAATATAACCTAATATAAAAACCAGAACATATTTACTGCTTGCATGAGGATCAAGGTGCAAGCTCTGGTTATTACCAGAGGTATCAAACCAGGCTTGCTAGCTGACATGCCAGACTTACAAGTTCCTTGCTTTGAAGGCCTTTCTCTAAAGATTCGGACCTTCCTCTGTAAGGAGGCACCTGCTGTTGACCAGCTTTCAGGAAATGATTAGGTTTAATGTCTCCTAGTGTGGATGCACCCATGGGAAGACATGTGCAATTTTCTGTAAGACCTGGATAGGAAGAAAGAGTTTTAGGGTACACAAAACCAACTGGCAGCTCCCAAGTATTCACCCCAAAAGCTGAACGCTCAAGAGCACTACACTGCCTTCTGAAGGAAGCAAGACTTACATCTCTTTCCTCAACCCCCATCAGCTCAGATCTCAAAAAGCAGAAGTCACAGTAATTATCCTTGTCAGCAGGCAGTGATGAGGCTTCATTAGCACCATTTAGCGTAATAAAATCAAGTGGTGCACTTTCTACTTGAACATTCAAACCACTCTTAGGTTTTAGTGTGAATTCCAGTTAGGCTTTCCGGAACATACTATCATTGTTTTGAAGCTGCAGGAGCTATACAAGCTTCAGTCAGCTGCAGAGGAATGGTTTTCTAAGGGGATCTCCCTAGACTCATTACTTGGAGCTTCTCCAGTGAACTGTCTTTAGGTGATCAGAGATAAAATGTACAATGAGCCCAAGCTAAGGCTTTGGGAATGTAGCAAGCCACTGACTGTACTTTGTCACCTGGTTTAGATGTGCAGCTAGAAGTACACTGACCTGTGCTGTTGCAGGATACTACTGATGACCTGGTTGAGGCAAGCCAGGTGCTGGAAGGCATCTTGGAAGTGGTTTCCTGTAGACCAGAGGAAAGGATGTTCTTAAGCTGCATATCAGAGACATCAAGCCCACTTCCTCAGAAGTGCTGCTGCTAAACAAAATCCAGGATAACCGGGACTGACCAGAAATATTCAAGGCTCAGCCAAAAGTGGAATGGAGAGAGAAACCAATGTGGTACATTTAGCAACTTCATATTCCAAGAAGTAACAGCAAGTTAATTTCCCCTGCAACCAGGAAGATCCAGCCACACTAAAGAAATTTCAAATTCATCTGTTCTCTCTCTCACCCAAGTTCAATACAGATACTACTCCCAAATTTCATCTGTTTAGGAACCATTTCAAAAAATCCTCCCTATACAACTCTAAGTACATTGGAACCATTTACTTGGCTCCAGCTCATAGGCAGCAACACTGGAGAACAGTTCAAGAGACTGTGCTCCATTAACCCAGCTTGAACCCAATGCTGTATGTCAACAGCATTGGGTCTACCTTCTCTAGAAAAGCAGAAAACGGATTTCATTATATTAGTCTCCATATGAAGGTCGTTCTAGTTTAGCAGTAATACATCAACCACAGGATTCGCAAATACTGAACATTTCTACAAGTAGCACAGACGTGCAAATATAGCTAAGATTTTCTGCTTTTGTTAATTCATATCCGCTTTCCCCAGTTAAGCAACTCATTTCAGACAGAAGTGTTTATGGAAAACAGATTCCTGTTTGTATACCAGCGCATCTGTGCTAGACATGATGTGTTAAGGGCTTAAGTTCTGTTCCACAGAATTTCTGAATATGCTGAAACTGAGTCCCAGAATCAAGCAATCAAGCTTTTCATGATCAAGCCAGCAGTTAAAGAACCCAAGGACTACTGTGGTTCATTGAAGAATAGTGCTCCCAAAATTGCTCCACAGGCAGAAGAGTGGGAATTCACCAGTGAAGTTGCTTTGCGAAAATAAATCATTAGGTTTTCCTTTCACAAGCTCACCACGTGAAATGCAAATACATCAAATCATCTAGCATCAAATGCCTCACTGTGAGGTAAGAGTGGGAACAGTTCTGGTCCATATTGGCCAAACTTGGTATGAGCTTCTGCAGAGGAAAAGACTTCAGTGAAGCTAACAGTACCACATCCATTCACTTTTGAGATACAAGATTGTTCTCATTATGTGTGTGTGTGCAGATCTAATGCCTGAAGTACTTGTGCCTCACCAGAGCCCTTTCATTTAAAGCCTTACCTGAACTCCTGGTCCCAGCTGCTGTGTTGTAGTGTTGACAATTTTAAATTCACTACTGGTATCTTGAAGATTTGAGAAACTATCGCTTGGAGATTTCAAAGCAACATTTGGTGTCACAAGCATTTCTGCAGGAGAAAGTAGGAACAAAAAAACCCATACACACAGACAAGATAAGATATTGTGCAGTGACAAGGAAATGACAAACTTGATACCTACACATCAGAATTTGAGATTTAGCTAGACTTTGTCCTGGTAGTTACATAATCTTACAGTTTTAGGTGATGGTCAAAATCCTGTTCTCTCATTTAGTGGACAGACAAATTTGAACATCCATTAAATAAAAAAAAAAGGGGGGGGGGAAGGCTGAAACACCTTTTAAGCA
>NW_010433611.1:1897-10495 GCF_000710305.1 Buceros rhinoceros silvestris | reverse complement strand
AAAAAAGAAGACGGGGGGGGGGGGGGGGTAAGCTGAAACATCTTTTGAGCCTTAATAAGCCAGAAACATATTTTCTAGAAAGAACTGTTCTTATGCCATACCATCTCTATCACATAAAATTTACATTCCCATCTCCCTAGAGTTATATATGCTATGGAAAAGATTAGTGGCCTTTCATTTCAAAGACCCATCCATTATTTTCAGTCACTGCTGCCTTCACGTGCATGCTTGACAGGTCACTTCATAGCAGGTACCTTTGGGCCTGCTCCCATTTTCCCTTGCTGCTGATGACCGAAGTTTTTGTGGTCGTTTTATTTCTTCCATGAGCTGTTCATGCCAGCTGGACTCCCATGGCACACATTCTTTCAGCTTCCTCTCTAGCACCTGCAGGCAAAGCCAAGCACCAGAAAGAGCCAGTGGACAGAGCAAGCAGACCAGTGGGGACAGAACTACTTCAGCAACAGCACTGTTTTGCAAGTGCCTCTCACTCAAGAGGGCACTGGGCTCTGCACATGAGAGAACCTCTAGATAGTGCACAGTGGAATACTTTAGCAACTTTCAAATTTAAAACTGAGAACTCCAGGAGTACTTCCAGTATTTTGGAATGAGGGTCTGCCCAAAAGTTAAGTATGGTTAATATATCCCTCTCACACATCCAAACCAGTAGCTAAGACATTATCTCTATATTCCTAGAAACTGTCCTGTCAGCTCCAAAATCATCTTGGTTTGCTATCATTAGATGCAGCACCAGGTCACCTACAGGCTTTAGATGAGGCTTGGAAGCAGCTACATCAGCTTTGGAGGTCCTGTGTTTTTGCTCGATGATCACCTGAAAGAGCAGAAATTATGCATAAGCAGTAGTTCTTTGTCTCCTCCTGGCACACCCTCCCATTCAGTGGCACAGTAAATAACTCAAGTCAAGATTTGGGAATGGGGGAGGTGGGGAAAGCATAAGAAAACTGAGTTGGGAAGTGTAGAATGATGAGGTTTACTTATGTGTGTTCTTTGGTAGAGACATATTTGCCTGAGCAAACTGGAGGCAATCAGAAGTGTTGCACGGCCCTTTGAGGCTGGCACAAGCAGCATAAAGCCTTCTAGCCCCAGCAGCTCATGAACTGCTCTGAGAAGCCACTGGAAAATGTTGTGCTCGGATTTTAATGTCAAGACTGAGCTTGACAAGCACCACGGTCACATCACATTCATCAGTGAGAACACAGCTCCAGGGAAGAGATTAATTGAATGGATTAACAAGACTGTAACAAGAACTGTAGCAGCAGGCAGCTGTAAGCATAAGCTAGAGTCCCAGGGATTGGCTTACAGCCCTACATAAACTAGGAACAATAGCAAGACAGAACTGCAGGGCAGGTATTCATGCAAGGCACACTGTCTGCCTCATCAAGCCCTGAGCTTGCTGCATAGGGGAGAACTGACAAAAAAGTCAAGTTGCACGTGCATGTCTTTAGTTGCCTTGTTCACTTATTCTTACTTTGAGGCTATGCCATTTACTTTCCCTGGGTGTTCAACTTCAGAACAAGTGGGAGTGCAGGTAGAACAACACCACAGCTTCCCAGCGAGCTGTGCTTTCATTCATTTGTAAATTAGGACACTGCTTGTTAGAGAAGCTTTAAAATAGCTTTATAGATGGGGAAAGCCTTGTTTAAGAACCTTCACAAAGACCTGAGCAGTAGCACTCTATGCTTTCTTCTAGCATTTCTGACTGCTACTCTTCAAACATGTTTGTGCTTCTCCTTGATCACAGAAGAAAAAAAAAAGAAAAAATAAAATCAAGACCAAGTTCATCCTGCCACCTTGAGTTACAGTTCTGTACTGCACATTGCATTGATACACAGTACACAGCAAAGAATAAAACTAGTTATGATGTACTTTATCCTTTTCACTACTATTCATTTATATATCAATCAGGATATCTACTCCAGAGAAATGTCATAGCTATATCTGAAAGTTGAAGCCCCAGTCAAGCAAGAGCTGGTATTTTATAGAGGTGACTGGTTTAGCTGAGGCTTTTAAACGCCCTTCACTAAAGCAGCACCGACAAGGAGGGGAAAAAAAAAAATCTTATGTCTAGTGTGGTATGCAAAGCTTTACTTTTTAAAATATTGCTCTTTATTACAAGTAGAGTTGTGTCTCATCTTCTGCCAAGAAGTCTGTTTGCAAATCATGCCAATGCCACAAAGCCTTATGCCAATGTTTTAGATCTGCTCATCATTCCCTGCTCAAGCTGCAGCAAGTGAACAACATCACAAGCCTTTAGAGATGCCCCAGACGTTTTTTTATCTGGTCATCTTCACCAACCATTCACACTGCTGGAAGCCCCTACCACTTGACCCAGTACAGCAGCTGCCCCTGGAAGGGGCTCAGCTTTTTTTACCTCAGCTGACTGAGCTCCTGCAGTAGCTCATGTACCAGAGGCTTCTGCCTGAGGCTGAACAAAGGACTTGTTCAAAAGTGCTTTTGCACTTGCACATATTCCACAACATCCAGGAGAGCAAGGAAAGTAGTAAGCGATGCCAGGCACAGCTCAGCTCAAGTTGCCTGGGAGGACACAAGTATACAAGATAGAAAGCATAAGTAGTCAAGGGCCTGGTTTGTGAAGCTGCCCTGTGCAAGGCAGCTTAATTGTTCCAGGAAAGGGAGTGGCTGAGCCCTGGAGGGAGGAAAAGTTTACCATCCAGCTTCATGGAAGCATGGCTACCTGACATAAAAAGTTACTGAAAATGAAGCTCCTGGGTGGACAAACACAGCAATCTGATGTCGAGCTGCAGGTGAGAGGGAGACCCAGACACTTCCGGACTTGAAAGTACCTTTGAGAAAGATAGGCTTTTGGAGAAGAGGACTCAGCAAATACTGCTTAGAATAGGTAGAGCAGGTGGTTTCAAAATTGTCCATTGACTCTAGTCACTTACCTTCCGAAGGGTGTACCTCTTGTGCTGAATATCATCCAAAAGTAATTCATAGGGAGAGCGGATACATTCTTTTGGAGGCACGTGACGCTCGGTGGCCTTGCGCAGCCTCACGCCATTCTGCAGTTCACGGATGACGCTGGGCCACAGGGATGCCTCAGAGAAACCAGTGAGGGCCAATTCAACATCGGGCTAGAACACGTGAAGCAGCATTCCCTCCCTCCATATAATACTTCGCAACAGAAGTCATTCAGAAACACAGAGTTGCATCCTTAACACCCCCTTCAACTCAATTCCAGATCCAGGTACAGTACAAGAACAGAGAACTGGTTCCCTTTGCAGAAGTTAATTTACAGCAAGGTATCTGGGAGCTGGGTCATCAGGCTCCTTCCCAAATTCTGTTATTAACTTTATGAACACACTTTAGCAAAACACAGCTCCTGCTGCCAGGTAGCCAGACCTGTTTTATTGAATATCTACTTCCTGCAAGTGTTCCAGGTGCCAGAGATTTTTCGTATTATTGAGTCCTAGGAAAAACAAGGAATGAAATCCCAACTCTTACCATTAAAATCCTAAAAACATTCAGAAAACAAGTGTGGAAGGGCCCACAGACAAAAAGGAAGACAAGAAGAAAGGAATCTCCTACTTTAATCTTCACAGCAGCATATGTTAGCAGTTTCAGCCTGGAGACACAAGCTGATAACTCTGACATCTGCTCATCCTGTTCCTGTATTAATATCTGAGGATGCTCAGGCATGCGGTATAACCCAACAAAAGTTGAAGACAGGAAAAGACCTCAATAATCAACTCAATAGTATGTTTAGACAACATTGCAACGAAAGTGCTAAGTCAACAGCTTATCCGGATCCCAACAGCAAACTGAGTAAGAACAAGCAATTATTGTATTATAAACAGTGAAAAGGAAGCAAAACATTTTAGAAAACTGCCTCAGAACAAAGTTTCTCAGATTCCTCTTCCGTTTCCACTTACACTATATGAAGCATCTCCTCTCAACCCACCCCTTCAGATATCTTGGTATGTTATCAGAAGAGTCTAATGCAAGATGTGACTGATGACTGCCTTCAAGGGGGTGGATTTTTTTTGTTGGATTGTTTTAGCCTGGCTTTGGTACAGTCATAACTCCAGAGAACTAGAACTGTCCATAGTGACTGTAAACTAGCCATATCTCCTAGGCTGTATTTATTATTGTGTAGAACACACAAAAGTCTCTGGGCAAACTGATCAGTATTACAGTATTATTTGAAATAGCTTATCCTGAGCCATTTGCACTTTCTAGAGTTGTATTTTACACAGTAACAGCACTTGACTGAAAGATATGACCTGAAGAGAGACTTCCGTTCAGTAATATTGCCACATTACTTTCAGGACAAGAACTGTCTTCAGCTGGCCATTTCAGAGGAACTTGTACTCTCAAAACATATTTCAGATATAGGTGACTTCATTATCACTCAATTTTCTTCTCTGGCTTACTGGATCACTGCAATTATTCTACTTGGGTCATCACATATATTGTTAAACTCCACATAAACTTCTCATGCCTGTGTAATACAACACAAAATGCTACAACACTCCAAACCCATTGCATTCCATTCAACAGATAAGTGATAAGACAGCTGC
Organism: Buceros rhinoceros silvestris; assembly: GCF_000710305.1. Taxonomy (NCBI): domain Eukaryota; kingdom Metazoa; phylum Chordata; class Aves; order Bucerotiformes; family Bucerotidae; genus Buceros; species Buceros rhinoceros. The sequence goes on along the minus strand of NW_010433611.1, from coordinate 5,936 downwards.
TTAGATTTCAAGTTGAAGAATGTCCTGCATATGGATTAGCTCTACTCAAACTGTTCAAAGGAACAAGTCCTTTGCACACTACCAGGCTGTGGTCTGTTTCAAAAAGCCTGCTTTGTAGCAGTCAACATGGAAAATTGTGGTCCATAGAGAGAATTAGCTGCTTGGCACCACTCAATGCATCAGCTCTAATCTGTGGGATCCCAGCGAAGTTGGCATCCTGGTTATTTTAAATTCAAGAGTTTGTCAGAGCAATGCAATCAACTGATCAGGGACCAGAGGCAGAGGATTTGCAACAGACATCCTGCTTTTGGAATTCACGTCTCCTGAAGGAGCAGAGGCCAAATACACTGGCCCTCAGGCCACGCAGCAAAGCCCATGTATTTATTCATGTATTCCCTGCAGAAAAGAGCTGTAGCAGTTGATGAGTTTGTGGTTTGAGATAGCTTGCCAGTTTATTTTAATAGATCACAAACTTGAGAATATGCCCAAACACACATTTTACAAACATTTTCATACGAATAGTTTGAGCACGCTTCAAAGCAAGTGCTATTTAGACAAAGGGAGTGAGTCCACAAGTCTCTTGGGGCTTGCCATTTGTCTCCACAAACTACAGTGCATTTGTTTATGCTGGGCAGAGCTCCAGCCAGAACAGCTATTTGTTTCTGGTTGAGCTCTGACTGTGTAGGGCCTTGAAAAGAACAGAGTAAGTTGCTTTCTCTGCCCCAAACACACAGTCCAAGATCTATGGAAGAACAGAGGGAAAGACAAGAAAGGCAGTGAGCAGAAGATAGGAGCTATATCTCCAACCTCACCCTCCTTTACTCCTTTGAGCTGCTGGAGATGCATAACCACATAGATGGACAGAGCTACTGGCCTTCAGACCCCATATAATAGGAGTGAACTCTTCATAACAAGTCTGCTCCACTACCACCACCAGCAGAACAGTTTTCTGGGAGTTTTCAGTCCAGCTACAAGAAGGAAATGGATTGTTTTTAGCAGGTGTTAGTTCCTGCCAAGAGCTGGAGTTTGGGGCTCATTTGCAGGAAGAAACAGCCCGAGTAACTGCTTGTTGACACTTACTCCAAAGACTGCTCCAACTTCATTTTTAGAGGTGGTTTAATTTGAACCACAATCTTTGTATATAATAAATGTCAACATGAGGTTAACACATGAAATATTTTAACTTCAAGTTCAATCCCCAGCTTGTTTTGTATACCAGTCTTTAACTACTTAAGCTCCTGAACAACCTAAGACTTTTTATTTGTGTTCAAGGTCTCTTTTCACTGACGAGTCAACAGAAAGCCTCAGATAGCCAACATAGAAAAACCCACCCAACCCCCTGACAATGAAGGCATTAAATGTCTTACCCTCCGCTGTTTTCCCTTCTTCTGAAGGGGCTTTTCCACCAGATCTTCCATATCCATTTTTCTTAGACTCTAAGAAGCAAGCACATGAGGTCATTACATTGCACTGCTCAGTGATTTTCTAGCTGTCCAGTATATATTACTAACATTACACTGAAAAGCCTAGAAGCCCCAAACACCCAGGCTTTCACAAGCCACAATAAATTGCTAATATGGTGCAGAGGCAGTAGCCTTTCACACTGTGAAAGCAGACCTCTGACTAGATGCTCCATTTCTAGTACAATAGGAAGGTTACTTTTGAACTAGGTGAATGTGTGAAGGTAGAGGGAATAGCAGCTAAGGGGTGATCCCAAGCATACCTCTTTGGAGGTCTGGATAATGGTCACAAGGTTCTGAAGTTCTATATATTCAGTAAACAGACTTCTACAGGTCATTTCATAATGGATGATAGCCTCAGAAGGTCTGGACAAGTGCTCCTCACAGACCTGAAAGAAGTGCAGCTATTTAACAGAGATCTTGAAATGAAAAAAACCACCATAGGATGGAATAAAGTAAGATTCGTTTTTCTCAATCCATGATTAAAAAAAAAAACTTCCTCACAGTCCCTGTGTATCTTTTTCCCCCCCCACTGCAGATGCAGAGTAATAATGATGAAGATGTCCAAAGTTATATGCACAATAATGTAAGTAGTTGTATAATTTATGTATCTTGAAATAAGTACCTGGAAGGGGAAGCCTCCAGTGCAGACAAAGCACAAAACTCACAGCAGTTGCAGCCACTTGCCTTTGCCAGTCACTTGTTCTTATCCCCTGCCCTGATCAGACTGCGGGATGAGTAGTTTATCATACTTTTAGATTAGGTTGAGAGGAAAATACTTGTTCGAGTTGAGATGTTCAAATCCCAGCTCTTGCAGAAATGGAATACTATGGACAAGTGACTTTTTTCAATACCCATAATCTTCTGTGTATTGAATTTGGAACTATGCACAGAAGGATTTTGTAGACACAGCTGTGAGACCCATGCTCAGTCTTCTTTCTTAATCCTTTTCCATAGGCACCTGCATGCACCTAAGATGATTTTGCCTTTTCCCTCTGATGGAAAATCTGTGTGCTCCCTCTATGCTCTCCAACAAGTTAGCCAGCTTTTTCCCAGAAATGGTCTTGCCCCTTAGTTAACAGCATTGTTCCATCAACTTCTCTAAAGCTGCTACATTTACTAAGTGGAAAAGGGAAACCTTGATAATATCCTGCACGGTGACTGCTGGTTTCATTGTTTCCTCATCCAGTTTCAACATGAGGCACAGCAGTTTCTCCAAAGGATCACTCAGTTCTCGCTCCACTTGACTGTCGATTCCCCAGTCCAGGGCTTCATAGATTACCACTCCCAAGAACTCCAACAGCTGCATACAGAGACCAAAGAAGCAGTGCAACACAAAGCTTTGTTGACAACTTCACAGCCCTCGCTTCCCACTTGTGCCTCACCCTTCACTGCCACTCATGGCTGAGCATATATCAGGATAAGAAGCACCCAAAAGGCAGCTAGATGCTCATCAGGTGGCCTGAGATACTCCCTAAATAAGCTGTTTTAAGATTTTTAAATGGCCTTATCTGGCACCTCTAAGCTATCTGTTATCAAGACAAAAAAACTGTGGGCTGTTCCACAGTAGGCAGCATTTGTGCACATCGGTTCCCAGTCCCATTGTCTTACTTGAGTTCAGTATTAGCATTTTGTTTCATTTTCCAGATTGCAGGGGACAGAGTCTCTCTCACAGGGCACAGCAAATTTAAGCACCTTGATAGTTTCCAAAGATATCTACCTCTCCTGAGCTGGCCTTCTACTATGGCAGGATTACATCTGCACACATAGCAAAGGTGAAGACACAGGCTTACCTTGTCGTCTGACTGCTGAACACTGCCAGCATCTGAAAGAGAAAAAAAGAGGGGAGAGGGAGAAAGATAACTGCACAGGCATTGATAAAGAGCTTTTGGAATCCCTGTCAAGAGACAGAAACAATAAGAATTCTTGGTAATAAAGAAACAAAGCCCTCTGACTAAGGTCAGTCCCATGTAGAGAAAGTAGGCCTGTATTTGAAGACTCCTGGAAAGCAACACAGAATACTCTTCTCATTGTGAGCATTAGCTCCAAGCTAACTGCTGCTGGGCACTTTCTTTGTTTGCTAAGGGGAGAGGTATCTAACCACAAGGAAGGCACTGGATCTTTGTCTTCATTCTTTATTACCCCCTCTTGTCCCTGAAGAGTTAGTCCAGCACTGACCTCTGCAGCAGTGCAACCAAGTGGTTGGTGGTGTCCAAGACAAGCTTTTTGCCACTTGCTAGCTACACATAGTGACAAAAAAGGGAAATTGACAATCATAGCCCTGCCATGAGTTACTAAAACAAAGTATCATCATCCATTGGAAGATGAACAGAGCAGGACATATGCCAAAGTCTCAGACTATTTATTTCTAGTAACATAAGAGGTAACAAACTTTCATTGCAGCTATTCCCTAGAACCGAATTAATTGCTACAGCACTATCAAAAAATTTGGTAGGCTGTACATCTGTACTACTACTCATCTACAGGTCTTTGAAACCAAGTATGGGCAGCAGGAGAGCTTCATCACAACACAGAAAAATGGCGGGGGGGGGGGGGGGGGGGCAAGAAAAAACAACACC
>NW_010433611.1:506-1822 GCF_000710305.1 Buceros rhinoceros silvestris | reverse complement strand
TGAAGAAAAAAAAACAAATCCCCACTTTATCCCAACATTTCAGCCTGTTATAGGCACACCTATGCTCTTACCAGACTTGTGGTACACCTTGAAGGAAGCAGTGCCATCAGCATGGATAAAGATGCTTCCAGGACCTTTTATGAACACAGAATGGGATGGTGAGTGCAGCCCCTGAGTCAACAGCTCCATTTTACGGCAACACTGAAAGCAGATAGCCCAGGCTTGCTCCTCACTTATAGGATGTTCAAAACACTTCAGAATCTCAGCTAGAGAGACCTTTGAGATCCCCTGCTCACACTGTGGAGCCTCCATTTTCACCTTTATTGCTCATCTCCACTCTTAGCTTAGGAAGCTGCCCTTTCCAGGGCAAGCAAGTGTCAGCCTTTTATCAGTTCTGCCTTCTGGTTTGCTCTCACCTTTCTTCCTTACAGGTGTGATCATTATTGCTAATTTTGCTCTATCCTTTTAAAGGGACACTACTTTAATCTGTATTTTTGTAAGACTCCTTGAAAGAAAACAAAGCATACGGCAAAAGAAAGAATCTAAAGAGAAGGTAAGACTACACAAAAATCATGCTAAATTTAACCCCATTTCTTCTAATAAATATATTAATTGGCATGCCAGTGTTGGTGGGTAGGAAAAGAGTACGTTCAACTTCAAGCAGAGAGGCAAGGAGGCAGGAAATCATGTCTTCTACTGAGGGGAGAAGAATTCACAGCAGACCACAAAACCTCAATCTTGGAAACTATTCTGGGTGCACTAACACATTACAGCAATCAACTCCACAGGGCACCTGCATCCACCAAAGGCTCCACTTTTGCCTGGCCTTGACCCTTTGGCCCTGCCACAGCAAATCCCAGCAGCTTGGGCTGGGAGCAAGGCATGCAGACAGGCACCCAGGGTAAGGGCAGCAGGGCCCTTCCTCGTTCGGAATGCTGATATGAAACGCTGCTGGTGTGAAGTTAGTTACGCAGCTCTTTTTGCACTTTGGGCTGAGTGTGTGTAACAGAAGGGGACAATCACACAGCTTGTGATGGGTGTCATCCTCTGAAGGACTCTGTTGCTGCTGCAGTGTGGGCAATGTGTTGCAGAGGGACCTCAGCTTCTGCTGCACTGGCTCAGAACGGCCCAGCCCACACCCGAGGCAGACTCTGAAGAACTGCGAGGTTTGAAAAACGTGAATAACACTCGTAATTCCCATCTCACGACATATGGGGAACACAACGTGTCCGCCAGGCTCTCTGCCTTGGAGCGGCATCCGGGCCAGGAAGCCTTCCTGTCATCGCACCGCGTGGTGGCTGCTCACCGGCAACACG
>NW_010433611.1:0-384 GCF_000710305.1 Buceros rhinoceros silvestris | reverse complement strand
CACGGTCACCACGCCCCGCCACGGCCGGGTAGCTGACGGCTGGACGGTGTTTCCTGGGCTGCCCCACAGTCTTCACCCTGCACCAGGCATCAGCCTGGCCGCGGTTTAGGAGCCTTCCCACCTCCGGCCGCCCGCAGAGGAGGGCTGCCGGTACGCGGGACCGGGCTGTGCTCCCAGGCTTGGCCCTGCCAGGTGGGAAGGCCCAGAGGTCCCCGCGGCCTCGGTGGCGGGGGTAGCTCAGGAGCTTCCCGTCCACGGTCCTGGGGTGCCAGACACCCAGCAGCACCCGAGGCTTGCTGCGAGCGCGGAAGGGATGAAGGCTCACAGGCGCTAGCGAGCCCGGGGAGAGGAGCAGCGCCACCGCCGCCCGGCAGCGTCACTCGG
>NW_010433610.1:0-1371 GCF_000710305.1 Buceros rhinoceros silvestris | reverse complement strand
CTACCATCTCATGATCTCCATGGTCAGGATGGCCTCCAACCTTTGCAGCATGCACAAGTCCTTCTCCGTTCACAAACAACAGGTCTAGCAGGAAGCCTTCTCTCGCTGACTCCCTCACCAGCTGTGTCAGGAAGTTATCCTCCGCCCGGTGCAGGAACCTGGGCATCCTTCCTGATTTTCATCTGTGAACACTCAACCCTATCATCAGCACCATCAAGTTCCAGACAATCAAAACACTCCCTAAAATACACTCCTCAACATACAGGACCACTCCCCCACCTCTCCTTCCTGGTCTGTCATCTTGAAGAGTTTGTAGATGTCCAATGCGGCACTCCAGTTGTATGAATTGTCCCACTGTAACTTCTTGTATCTTTATGGCATATCTTCATGTCCCACCATATCTTGCCTCTGTTTAATGGCTTCCAACTCCTCCTGCTTGTTGTCCATGCTGCGAGCATTGGTGTAGATACACTTTAGTTGGATTATTGACCCCATCTCCTTTTTGGGGGCAGAAGGCCTAACTTCTGCCTGACCATTCCCAGGTGATACCGTGATTTCTAGCCCATCAGTATCCTTTGTGTCTTTGCTATCAATGGCACTGCATGCCCTACCTCTAGTAAGATGGCAGACAAAAGGACCTTGCTAGCTTCCTGTCACACAATGATATGTCTCTCCCAGGCTTATCTCCAGCAAGCCTTGTTTCATCCTCTTCCCCCCTCAGATCTAATTTAAAGCTCTTTTCATGAGCCCCACCAACTCATGAGCAAAGATCCTTTTATCCCTTTGACACAGGAGTACCCCATCTGTCACCAGCAAAATTGGTGTGCTGTAAATAGAGACCCATACAGAATATACCAATATAAAACCAGTTGATATGTCCCATTTAAAAGGACTTTAATGTATATTTGTTTAATAATGAAATCCAAGCTAACACAGCAGAATTGGCTGATAACTGCATTTCTTCGTTTTTGCAGCCGTTCTCTGCTGAGGTGTGTATGCATTCACTGTTCTCTCTCGGTATGGGAGAATATCACATGTGCATCCAGCCCAAGACATATTTGCTTGTCAAGTATAGATAACCTATGGATGTTTAAAAAGTCAAAAAACCGAATGAATATGTAGTTAAAAATGAGGACTCTTTTAGAAAATGTTGTTTGCAATAGGCTACCAATTTGAGAGCAATTTCTTATTTGTTGTAAACATAAAAGAAGGCCATTTCAAAGCATTTGCAATGTCAAAATACCACTCAATGTCACCACAATTACCACTTGTGTCCTGGTTTGATGTGTCGGTAGACACATCAACCAGCCAATGGTGTATTCCTCCCCTATATGTCAGACCATCTCACTGGTTGTGGAGTTTTTGGCAGGC
>NW_010433609.1:0-1834 GCF_000710305.1 Buceros rhinoceros silvestris | reverse complement strand
TACTTTGGCTGGTCATAAACTAAATATTTATGTTCCTGCTGTCTGTCTTTAGGACTTTTTGTCCTGCTTTGGAAGCTGGCATTGTATGTACAGTTGGCTGACCACTCATTTAGATGCTTTATGAGGACCTGTGTTTCTGGGTGTCATGCAGAACTTTAAGGCGGACAGATCTGTATTTAATGAGACCCCATTACTGTTTTGAATGCCATGAGCAATTCCCGTGTTCAGTATAGCTGAATTTCATGTGACCGTGTTCAGTGAAAGGTCTCATCCTTCAGTACCGTCCTGTTCATCCCAGAAAGTCTAATGCAGGAGGAAGAGGCAGCCACAGAGGCACCGTAGTGTTGATCTCCCTTTAAACTTTAAGAATTAATTTTTATAGATTTTAACTATCAATCATTTTTTATTCAAAATTATTTTAATAAAAGGAAAAATAGGGTTTGATATATTTTCAGATACACTGAACTGTCATTTAAGTTGAAAGAACATCTCAGACATGCCTGGAAGCTTTTCTGAGAAGGACTTTGGATTGTCTTATGGTTCACTCCGTTACCAGGGCCATCATACTGTCTCTGCTTGATGGCAGATTTATCTGAACCGGAATTACAACCTGTGCCCCAACAGATGAATCATTTTAGGAAATGCTCAAGTTTTCCTTGATATCTCAGATACTGCAGAATTAAAAGCCTTTTGGCTGAACAGTTTGAAAGAAGGATTCGTGGGACTGCTGGGTATACCCTCCATCAGGAGGGTCTTCAGAATACACCTTTTGAGGCAGGACTGTTGCATTCTGATTGTTAAACTCCATATGTTAAATACTGATTCTCGGAGAACAAGGCCTTAGGATGAAGTTCTCTGGAAGGGATCTTAAAACTCTTCAAAGAAGAGACCGATGGAAAATCTCAAGTTTTGGCGGAGTTGTAGCTGCACTCCCAAAGCTAAGCGTTCCTCTGCACACATTCTACTCTGGAGTACTCCCCCCAAGCTTTCTGTTTCCACACCGAGTATATTATTAAACAAGCTAAACGAGTTATAGCTCTGCTTTTGCTGGGCTGATGGTAGTTCAACCTTCCGTTTAATTGCAGGTGCCTCTGGGAATAAAGTGGTGCAGCATTCATTCCTTTTTCTTGGCTTTTCATCCCATTCCTAGCACCTGCTGATTTTATGACCTGTCCCAATGTAGAGAGGACAGTCCCGGCACAAAGTCCAGGTCACTCAGACATGTACATGTCTGCAGCTGGATGCCTGCGAGCTCTTGGTCGATAAAATCCATCGTTGGGCGAGGTGACAATCAGAGCTACAACTATCACTAGATCCATATCTGGTGTTGGGTGTTATCTGGGTGTCCTGGACGAGTGTGGAGCTGGGTGGGGGTCCGGTGGTCTCATCCTTCCATTTTTCCGCCCTGGACAAAATGAGTGGTTACCTCCAGCCATGCCGGTGTACATTGACAGACTTTGTGTCATTAACATGAACAATGAGCTTGTCTGCAGTCGTCCCCACACGCTCGTCTACACCAATGATGTCATGTAAAAACTGGGTAGAAATATGGCCCCAATTTCAACCCCAAATTGGGACAGGAGAAGGCTCGGAACCAGACTGATGGACGGATTGATGAATTTGCTCCCCTCTCCACCCCCTCTCTGGGGATGCCCTGTGGGTCAGATTCTCCGCCTCAGCCTACGCTGAGTGTTGTACATTAGCGTCTTATGGTACCACGTAGCCGGGCTACAACAGACAGGTTGTGAGCTTTCAGTACCGGGCCTGTGCGGTCTCTCTGGTAAATAAGCCATAGCTCTGCCGTTCGTTTATCAACAGCAATATCAAAAGAACC
>NW_010433608.1:38396-38753 GCF_000710305.1 Buceros rhinoceros silvestris | reverse complement strand
AGAATATAAATGAATAAAAGAATATAAATGACTAACAAGGGAAGTTGCATCCATTTCTGCAGCCGTAGTTTGCGAGCTGTACTTTATTTCATGCCGACTGAGTGCTCTTGCATAATTACGTTACTGTCATAGTATCTGGTTGTGGCCATTTGATTACAAACTAATTTAGTTGTCAAAAAAAAAAAAGCTGTCTTCTAATACAAACCACATCTTTAGTGTTCAGGGTTTTCACGTGCTGCGAGGATATCAAGTAATTCACCATTTGAATATTCCCTTGAGCATGATGGGTGTAAAAACCTGTGCTAACCTTTCGCTATTGGAACAGCCTAGCAGGGGGGTGTGCGTTGTGCAGCGGTT
>NW_010433608.1:20741-38289 GCF_000710305.1 Buceros rhinoceros silvestris | reverse complement strand
AGAGGAGGTGAGATTATTGGTTTTAGAGTCATTTTTAAATGAGGTTTTAAAAGTACAGGGTTTGACAGACAGTTCAATGCTGCTGATGCTGGGCTACAGGTAAGGGCGTCTTTGCATCCATGATGCTGTGAGAAAACTATGCACATGCACTTCCTGGAACTGGTTAAACAGGGGAAGAAAAAAAGCAGAAAAGAAACCCACAACTACAACCCACGATGGCCGGCGGGGTTCTGGATGGTGTCCCCAGCCCCCAGTGCTCTCAGAAGCAATCTGCAGATTCCGGCTGCCGTGCTGGAGTGTACGCTCACACTCCCCAGACCAAGGTCAAACCCTGGTCCCAAGCAGTGCTGAGCACTCTTGCCACGCCTCTTCGTTTCACCTCCTCATTAGATTTCTTTTCTCCCACGCTGAAGCTGTTGCTACCTTAATTACTATTGGTCAAATGAGAAACATCTGCCCTGGATGCTGCTGCAAAGCAACCTAAAAACTCAAAGTGGTTGCTGAAAGCACGAGGGTGTGCCTTTGGGAATGTCTGTTGTGCAATCGGGAATATTTAGGTCTTGGGGGGGGTCTTCCGCTTTCCAGTGTGGCTTTGCTGAGACTTTACTATTGTTGTAAAAGACAAATTTGAAATGATAGAATCAGCAAAAATATTCACTATTGTAATTCATTTATTATTCAGAAGAAACACTTCCCTGCTTTCTTACAAATCATAAAATAAAGAACAACAAATCAAAGCTATTTTAAATTTTTGTTGCAATGTTGCTGTAACTGCCACAGGAATTACTGTAATTCCAGGATACCCGTCTCACGGATCTCGTGCTCCATCCAACATTGCGGAAACACAGATGATTTGGCCTTTCACACCCCAAAGTCAGCTGTGAGGTGCCCAAAGATGGGCTTTGAGGCTGAGATGTGCCAGCAGGATGACGGCTGTGATTGTCTCCCTGAGGAGGTGGGCGGGGTTGTGTGACGTGAGGAGGTGGGCGGGGTTGTGTGAGGAGGATCTGCTATAAGAGCTGCAGCTGGTGGCCCTTGCTCAGGAGTGTCTCTCTGCTGGGACTGCCTTGTGGGGGGCTGCAGCACCTAGGGATGCTGCCCTGCCCTGATCTGTCTGTGGGTTGGGGTGCCTGCCTGTGTCCCTCAACCTGGAGGACATGGTAGAGCGTGTGGGGAGTCTCTCCACCTGCCTGAAGGAGTTAGTGAAGTAAAGGCCAACTGAGCAAGAGGTATGACCTGCTATGGTTCATGGCTGTCGGTCCTCTGCTAAAAGCAAGGATCTCTGTTTCCTGGGGGTTACTCCAGCCTCTGTGCTGTGACCTCTGTGCTCACTCCTTGAGCTGATCAGCCTTTTCTGTTTGTTTCTTTTCTTCAACAGTGGGACAGCTTTGGTTGGTGGGCTGGAAGAGCAGGACAGGCATTGCCCTTTTCTGGCATATGCTGGCTGCTGTGTGACAGGGGCGCAAGCAGAGCCCCAGGCTGGAGGGCTTACCTGGAGGAGATGCCTGTGGGGCTGTGGACCCCTCTTCCTGGCTCACATCTGCCCTGGGAAGGGCCCTGCCCCACACTGTGGACGTGTCCAGCCTTCTCCCAAGGTGAGTGCACCCAGATCCTCGTGTAAGCGTGCTGCGTGTCTCTGTGTCCTCAGGAAGGTTGTCGTGGCTCTCCGGAGTTCAGCTCTGTTTGGGTAGGGTGCCCTTTCCACTGGGCTGCTGCCCATCGCTGTGATGCCTCCACCTCGTGTTGCTTTGTCGGTTAAGGATGTGCTTGGCCGAGGGTTTGTTCTGGGTACCAAGTAGCTGGCTGTGGCGGTGCCTCCTTGGAAAGGACCTGTGAAATACTGCAGAAATGTGTTTGTTTCTGTGGTGTGTGAGATGGTACTGAGGGCCAGACTTGGAAAATACGGACTGTGGGATGTGAGTGGTAAAAATCATTGTCTGTTAACTTTATGATTCATGTTGAAGAGACCAAACTCTCCCCTCCAAGGTCTTTAATAAGGTATAGAAACAGCCATTTTCTGAAGAAAGCTGTGTGAACATAGGTGGCCTTTTCTTCTCGTGTAGCACTAACGTTCCATCTCTAAGCTCCTAGCAGTCCATTCCTGTGACATCTGCTGAAGAAAAACAGAGTTTGGATTTCTGGTAATCGCTGCTGGCTGGCCACCGTGGCTCCTGTGCCAGCTAATGTACCTCTGCAACAGCAGTAGCTGTGGCTTAGTCACCAGGTTGTGTGAAACCATGATGTGCAGGCAGCAAATTCCCTCAGGGATTAACTGGTACGTGTTGATGTCACCAGATGTGCATCATTCGAGGATGTACCGTTATCAGGCATTGTGCAAACCTGTTTCTTTGCTAGGTCAGGTTTTATCACTCTTACAATTGTGGCTGCAGTTTGTTATAAGCTCACCCCTAACGCCATGACCTGCTTTCTAGGAGTACGCACACGTATTTGTGAACAGCCCCTCCCTGAGCCCCAGGACTCCTGTGGGGGGCAGAAGCAAAGCGTGCCTCTGGTCCTGTAATGCCCCTCACCTTCTCAGTACTCCTTTCAAATGCTCTCTCAGCCCTCCCTGGCTGCAAGGGCTGTTCCTCGCTGGAAATCCAGATGTAGCGATGTCCTGAACAAAGCTGGGGATGCTGTTCGGGTTTTCACTGTGAACCATCAGTGCCTACTTTGTGGTGGGTCTTTCTCACAAATGATATATTCTCAAGTGTTTGGAAAGTTAAATGAATGCTTTCAGATTTATTGTAGCTACCCCAATACGCTCCGGTTGGACCAGGCGACTTTGCACTGGGGGGAGTGAGCATTCATTCTTTGCTGTGACAAAAGGATAGGAGAACAGGAGCAGCAAATTTACGTTCCCTGGAGGACAGGGCATTTCTGCTGCAGGCAGCAAAGCCTCTGCAGTAAGTCATCCTGTCACCTGAACCCCATTCCGCAGCTTAGAGCTATGTGTGCCCCACAAACGTGGTAAGGGAGTCTCTGAGCTTCTCATCACATCCTTAAGTTTGAGCAAACCTGTTAAAGCCACCCATTCTGGTGAAATGCTCAGCTGACAGGGATGAAGCCATTGTTACGTGCTCCTTTCAGTGTGTAATTTGCTAACGATATTTCACTATAGGGCTGGGGATGTGGGAGGGAGCCTGTGCCTGACCTGCTGACCTCACAGCTGTATTTGGGGAATTGTATACTTCAATGATTTCCTTTAACCAAACACAGGTCTGTGTAACTTTAACAATAATTATTCTGAGTTTTCATAGAAATGAGTCAGATGTAGCTTGTTCCAGAGTGCAAAAAGAGCTTGCAATGCTCCTGCAAGATCCTTATTTTCAGCAGGCCCTGCCTCTCCTGATCATTGTGAGCATGGTTTGATCTGTCACTGAACTACAGCGCTGCTGCTGCCCTCTAAGAGTAATATCCCATGGAACAGAGTTTTAGTGCGTTGTTCCCTACTGATGATGGTTCTCAAATACTTCAGGGCTGGGAGGCTCAATGAATTATTCTAAACAGAAAGGTTCTACAATGTAGTGAGGCTTCAGATCAGCTGATAAACAGCTCCCTTCACACCAAGCAGTGTGCAATCACCTCAATCCCACTAAGATTCTCTGAGAAGCCCCTTCTACAAGGAGACGTCTGCTCAGGGGTTGCTCCTACACTTTTCCTTGCAGTCTTATAACCCTTATCACTTTGCTAGCACAATTTCTAGCAGAGCATCACTAATTGCTGTGTCACCACAAGCAGCGGGCAATGAACAAAATGTAGAGATGACAGGCATGGGGGGTGAGAGGGTAGGGCAGCGGGGAGGAAATGGCTTTGAGCTGGGAGGAAGACTGATGTGGTTACATCCTGATTGCCAGAGTAAACCCACCAATGAAAATGGAAATTTCAGAACATTGAACACAAAGATGTAAACATACATGGACAATCACACATAATTAAATACTACTAGTGGACATCTGGAAAGAGATGAGTGTGATTTGAGATTTGATGGTATGGAAGGGCTTCTAACAAGAGTTTTAAACATAGGAAAGTTAGAGTAATATTCCAAGTTCCACTTCCAACTACATCTCGATGCCTGTTCCTTTCTGCCTAGCACCACTTCAAAGCAAGTGGGCCAGACCTGTGTTTTCGGTGTCAGCTCCTCATTCCTTTCTGACCTACAAAATAAAACCTACTGTTCCCATCTGCCATCTCTTTCTCTCTCCTAAACATGCCCATGGACCGAGGCCTCAGCCTGCAGGTGGCATCAGGCAGGTCCTTGTTCCTCTGCAGGCTCCTGCTCACAACAGTGCACTTGTTTCAGAGCTCAGCGTGTCTCCTCTGCCGTGTCTTGGTTGAGTCCCCTGCCTATCTGATCTGCAAGGTGAAGACTGGACTTTTGCAGTTACTGGGAGTTTGCAGGTGACCAGGGCTGAAATAAGCCAAGAAAAAGCACAACAACCCTGTTTGTCTTCAGTACTGTCATCTGCTGACACGTTACTCCAAACAGTACCTCGGGAAATGAGACTGTACAAATCTGCGGGCACAAAAATTAGAATTACCTAGATGATAAATCACGCAAGGAATTTGGTGTCTGTGTATTTAATCTACATTTGTTAACGCTGGCAAGATAAAGGTCATTTTGACTCCGTGCCGACTCTTGAAACTGGGACGCTGTTCAGAAATTTGAGGTTTCTTCATCCAGCTGTGTACATGTGCCTTGTTATCTAATACTTTAATTGCTAACAAAACAGCGGCTAGTAGAGAATATACTGTTCTGTGTCAATATTTAAACAGGACTTATGGCTCAAGTTTATTCACCTTGGAGAGAGAATTTTTGCCTCACTTGAATAATTGGACAAAGAAAAAGCAGGGTTTTGACTTGCACCTGTGGTTTGTCCTGTCCTATAGGCAAATAGTAAAATATGTGAGCTATTTTTGAAACCAGTGTGTCTCGAGTCTGTCTTTTTTCGAGGTTTCAGGCTGAGACCTCACAAGGGTCTGGGACCTTACTCCTTCTCCTTCCTCTTCCCAGCGGCTGAGGCAAATTAAACTCTCTACCTTGTTTCTGATGAATACTTGCCTAAATTCTTGCACAAAGATCAGCAGTTGTAACTCTGCCTCCTTTCCTTCTCTCCCTCCCTGAAAAGCTGAGCGTGGGGATGGGACTTCTGCAGGTGTGCGTGCCAGGGAGGCTGAGGAGAGAACCTGCGAGCTGCCGGGGCTGAGGAACGGAGATTGCCACCACTCTATCTCCACCCTGTTCTCAGGGGCTTTTCCCCAAAGAAGTTGTTGCTTACAGCCTAAAACCTGCTGTTTTCCGTGTTTGAAAGTCTGATCCTTGCTGTGGAGGAAGTTAAACCAGAGATGCCATCCCACCCTCACAAAGCCTTAAGCGTTTGGAATGGCAGTTAGGGAGGAGGTTATAAAGATGGGCATTTTTTCCGAACTGGAGTTCCCCGTGAGGGAGAAGCAGCAAACGTGGGGCTGTGAAGCCTGCCGTGTGCAGGGGCTCAGTTTGGATAATTTTGCCCGGGATCTGTCATGTGCCTGAAGGATCTGTTCGTTTTTAATACCTCACGTTCACCAATGCGTGATAACATTAACAAACCCAGTCTTGAGGAAGTTACTTGCTTTGATCCTTTGATCCTTTATGCTTCCTGGAGGTCTCTCCTAGTTGATCCTGATTCAAACTTCCCCTTCCGTACTGTGAGTTTAATCCTTGCTTCTAATTTTCGCTGTTTCCGTGCCACAGTGCGAGGTGAAATACATGTGTAGATAAATGAAACTCCCGGATCAAGACACAAAGGTACAGTCAGTCTGTCCCGTGAAATGAGACAATGTTCCAACCCGAATGTAGCAGAGCTGATGGTTATACCTCACATCCCAGGGCCTTCGACTAGGAATCTAGGTACCAGCCTGCCGCTCTTATTGCGTGTCTCATTATTAGTTTAAGACCTGATTTATGGCCGTGGAAGCGGCGGTTTCGTTGGGTGAGGGTTTTTTAAGCAGAGGAAGTGTGCAAAGAGCCCATACACCAGAAGCTAAAGCTGCATGAGGATAATTGAAGAGAGGAAGAAGAGGCAGCAAGCTTTGAACGAAGAACCTGTTCTCCACAGGAGACAAGCACATATGCCGTGCCTTTAAAAATCTTTGCCAAATCTGATGAGGCTTATCGGGGGAACTGGCTGGAATACGTCCATGGGTGTCCTGGAGTGGACGAGGCTCTGTCTCTTGGTGGGGGGGGATGGGGTAGGGCAGTGCACAATCGGGAAGACCTGTTACTCAGAATGGTGCATCTGGGGTTTAGGCTGATGCTTGTGGTGCACGAAAATAAAAAGAGAAGCAGAGTAGGAGTGGGATGAGCAGCATTTCATAAGCTAACCTACCCTCCCCAGCCTTTTTCTATGACAGACAGGTCTCAATTTTCTACCAACGCGAGTTTTGGGCGTTTTTCTTAGCTAGTGTGGCAAATCCCAGTGTGGTGTTTGTTTGCAAACCAGGGTTTTTTTCCATGTCCTATCTCTAATCTGGGCTTTTTTTGGTTGCCCCGAGAAATTCTTAATGATACAAGTCAATGCCAAAAACATCCCAGAATGCCAGATGTAGGTATTTAATTGTTTTATAACAATTTAAATTCTTATCCGTATATATTTTCAGTATTGAAAGGGCACTATTTATTTTGCAAGGCCCCCACATTATGGCATGGTGAGGATCTAAAGTGTGCAGTGTAGACGTTAAAACTAAAATGTTACCTGCTCTGAGAATAAACCCTGTTCTGCAGCTCAGTATTGCTAAACCTGAATATATAAAACATCTGTCATCCCTACCTCGACTGTGTGGCTGGGTGCCAGACTGGCTAAAATCTGAGATTAATTTTATTAAACTGCTGGGCTTTGGACCTTCTGAGTTTGTTTACAAGGCTTTTAGTGACTGCGAGCAGTGGAAGACACCTTTTCTCCTAACGAAGCCTGAAGTTCTGATACGATCGCTCCAAACGTTGCTGCTTTAAGAAAAGATAGCAAATGCATTTTAGAATTAGGTCATCTAAAAGGGTGAAATAAGAAAGATTTCCAGATGTTAAACAACCAAGTCAGCCTTGTCAGAAGAAGATCAAAACCCAACCAAATCTAAACAGGGAGTTTTACATGGATGTATTTTCTTTAGAATTTCCTGCTAAAGATCTGACACCCTTTATCACGTCAGTGATTGCGATTGTGTAGGAGAATTGGGGTATGGTGGCAAGAGGGGTTCTTCCCAGATCATCTGTGATAAACGTTTGGACACAAACTGGTTTTTGTAGAGTGAGGAAGAAGTGGGTTTCTTCTAATTCTAGCACCCTCCTCCCTGCGTTCTCTGATATCTTGCTTCTCAAAGTCAGTTTTTGCTTCAGTCTAGCAGACCTTGGAAACACGTTGTAAGGAGCGGTGTTCCTTCCAGGGCAGTGGAACCTGTGCCAGTTTGATTTCCTGGGCCATTAATTTAACTGTGCGATTTTGGGTCTTTCCCCCACTTTTGGGTACGGCAGGCGGCAAAGAGCTGCGTGTTACACTGTGCCAGTTGTTCTCAATCATCCTTGTGACAACATTATCCCTGTAGTACGGCCAAAGCAGAGTCTGTGCGGATTATCTGATTCTTAATTACCTGAATTACAAGACATGAAATGTACTTCGAGCACTTGTGAGCTGTGTAACCAAGTTGTTCAACTGCCCGTGTTTTCTTCTGTGCTTTGTGGTTTACATTTGTGAACTGTTATTTAAAAACACCCAAACCAAGAGATTTATGTTTCTGCTGGTTGGATTAAGATAGTGGATAACATAAATACATAAATTAACAGTCATTAATTAAGAGTCAGTCTGTGGGCTAGCTTTGCTTCTTGTCCTTCTGACTTTGTATTTGAATCCAGAGCACTGCAGTTGCTCTGGAGTGTAGGACCACGGGGTTTTTATATCTTGTGCCTGCTAATATATATGATTTTTTTTTTTTAAGCAATGGCCAATGAATTACTTTCGTGTCTCTTGTGTAATTTCCCTTACCTGGTTAATGCAGAGATGCCTTCATGGTCTTACTGCCTCTGATCTATGGAGGTACGTGGATCTAAATTCACAGATGAGTTCTGAGCTCCCACAAGAGCAGTAGCTCGAGTGTGGATGCAAAGACCCTGAAACTCTGGAGGCGTTACTTGCTAAAGGAGTGCTTCAGGGGAAGCAGCTCTGTAGTAACTCTAGAAATGCCTACATCTGTCCTCACTGGGGCTGTTGCTGGCACTGGGGAAATGCTGCATCGTTTGCAGTGCTAACATTGGCTTGGCCGGCTGTGACAGAATCTCTCCAGAGGTCAGTTCTGGTATTTTCACCTTGAGCTGGTAGTTAGTTCAGAGTGGCAGTTCTAGTGTTGTCCAAACATTTATAGTGGAGGGGAAAAAATACTGTGGTGAAGCCCTCCCCTTTCCCTTAGGGCTAGTGTCCTCACTCCTTGGCCAAGAGCCCCGTAAAGCCACACTAGCCTTCATTTCTGCGCTGCCTCAGCAAGTGAGTATTCAGCTGATGGCAGGTTATTCTACACGTCCTCTGAGCAAAGGACCATTCTGAGAACTTCTCTGTGATGCTTTCTTCTTCCTTATAGAAAAACACAAGTGCCAGATCTGAATGTGGTCTTTGTAAGCGCCCAGTGCTCTTCTAAACCGCTGCTCTTCATCAGCCCTGTGTGTTACAAGTGGTTCTTGGGTAGTATGTTCCAGATAATGGAATTTAAAACAAATGGTTTACCTTGCAGAGTCTATCGCTTCAAGCTAAAATCATGCCAAACTCTGTGTTGCTTTGAGACTTTAATCAGCCACCTTTTGCATTTAATTGCTGTTTTGGCAGGCTAGAGAAAGGAAATGGAGATTTTTAACAACTTCATATCAATGTGAACCAAAAAGAATTTAATGAGACAAAGAAAAGGTCTTTTTCTAACTCAAAAATGCTCTGCTTGCCAAGAGACAGGAGCTTTTTGCAAACACAGAGGTGGAAGAGCTTTTTTGAGAAAAGCTTGTTAGATTCCCTTTAAATGGAAGACTTTATGCAGCACAGGTAAATGCATGACATGGTCCCGTTTAGAGGCTCTCCTGGCTGACACTCCGCTCCAGCAGCCCAGCTGCTTGCAAGGCTTGTGGAGCTCTGACAGACACTGAAAAGCCACAAATCCTGTATCCCACTTACTTGGGTACATGTACCTGGCTGTCCCCATCCTAGGCTGTATTTCCTGCAGCAGACGTGCACTGCAGCACTACTGACTTTCACCTCTCTGCTTTTACACCACAAGCGTAGCTGTGGCCGAATGCATCGTTATCAGCAGGGTCTGTCCTCTCCTGATTCATCCAGTAAACGGCAATGGTACAGCGGTTGATCAAGAAAGAGGCTGCTTGTCATTAATATCCACTTCACTTTAAACTTATTTAAGTGGTGGAAACCTCAGAAGCTGCTATTCCAGTTGCTTACAATGTGCTCTTTGTTTTCTGTTTGGCTT
The DNA here is from genome assembly GCF_000710305.1 of Buceros rhinoceros silvestris. Taxonomy (NCBI): domain Eukaryota; kingdom Metazoa; phylum Chordata; class Aves; order Bucerotiformes; family Bucerotidae; genus Buceros; species Buceros rhinoceros. The sequence goes on along the minus strand of NW_010433608.1, from coordinate 28,800 downwards.
ATCTTGCAGCACAATGCAATCTTGAGGAGCACACCCTCTCCCTAGTGTTTTCCTTGGGAGTCAGAAACGTCTGCTGCAGCGGACTGAGGCAGCTGCAGGTCACAGAGGAGCATGTGTTCCGAGAGGTGCGGGGGACGGCGGTGGTGGGATGCAGGAAGTTGTACTCAAACTTAAAGGTTGCAGATCCAGGCAAAACCCAGAGTTATGACACTTTCTGGTTTGAAATTGTGCAGCCGATGTCAAAGCTCCACGAGCAAATGCAAGCCCGTTCAGCTTGCCCTGCGTGATGGATGGCTCTGTGAGGCTGGTACAGCGCGTGTATGAGTACCCCCAGTCTTTCAGATTTCAGCAGCTAAACTGAAACTAACCATTGTTCAAATACTTTTGTAATGAGAGAATCTTGTTTACTCTGAAGGCTTCCCTTCCCAGCAGGCATGCTGGTTTTCCCCAGCCTGCAATGTTTCTTCTTTCTTTACAGCATTTCCAAAACTGACATTATCCCTGGCTTCTTGGATAATTAGTTCTGAGTTCTTTACAAAACTTTTCTCAGAATTCCTGAGTTTTTACATCCTGGGTTTTGTTTCAGCTAATGCTAAATCTGTTAATACAAAAGGCTTGACTTTACGTAGCCTCCCGCCAGCCACATGTAGGTAGTCCAGATGTAGTGTGTATGTACACACATACGCATGGGGGGGTGTAGGGGGAGGTAAGAGTGTTGAAGAATCCTGATCTTGCAGGAGTGAGTCCCAGCAGTGCTGTGAGTGTTGTTAGCCGCTCGTGTGTGGGTATATGCAGGGTGCCGCAGCCGAGAGCCGGATCTGATGGGGATCCCAGCTCACCATACATGTGTGTTCCCCCTCTGACAGCTCGTCTGGGAGAGGAGAGCAGCCGCCTGCCCTGTGACTGCTCTGAACACCTGGGCACCCTCTGGGATTATCCATACCCGCAGCCTCAGCCTCCTCTTGGCTTTGGCATATGTTGTTTCATTTTCTGCTGCATTCTTAATAGAGTTCCAGGATATCAAAGAAAATGTGATTTAAAAAGGACTGAATTCAAAAGCATGCACATGTTTTGTGTCCCCTCCTGTTTCCTCTGAGCGACCAAATCGTATACAGACACCAGATACAAGACCTCGTTTTAGAATCTCTTCAGATTTCATAAGGATTCCATCTTGAATGCTGAAATTGAAAAGACACTTGTGATTTTGGTTGAGTCTCAGTAAACATCAGAGGTGCTGAAAATTCAGTTTGAAATCCGACCTTGGAAGAGTCTGTTTTAGCAGATGTGTCTTAAAGTTTAAGGAGGTTTTTTCTCTGAATAAAACCCGTAAGCTGGGTTCAGATTTAAATTTTATCTCTGAGGTTTTAAATTGAAATGCAATTTGTGACCCACTGCTGACATCTTGCTCTATCTTGAGCGAAGCAAGGTTGAGACAAGGCTGGTTTTCTGTTACGTAAATAAGTGTTCCTATTTCACTGATACCTTTTGGACTGAGAGGTCAGCCCCGCTGTTTCTAAAGCAGTAGTGTTTGAACTGGAATATAAACCGTTAGTACCAACAGCGAAACCTGGGATGTACTCAAGCACTTGTCACAATGAATGGGAAAATAAACAAGCTGTTTCCCCAAGACCTCTGTGCTATTTAGATCTGAATGAAAACTTCACCGAATAAAATAATCAGTTTGAATACTTTTCCTTGATTGTTCTGTGAATGCGATTTGAGAGGTGGTATCTACACATAAAGGACTTGTCATTTAAAAATGCTGTAAATGAGAAAAAGCATTAAAATTGGGTCTCTAATCCCACTTTCACACCATGTTAATATCTGTAAATTTTTCTAACTGAAAACTTGGAGCAAAAAGGATGGGCTTCCTTATATTCCTAGTATCTCAAACTACCTCATCCTTCCTGGAGAGGGAAAGCAGTAACAGATGTGAGAGGAGAAACACCTGAAGCCAGCAAATGGAAAATAGACATTTTTTGCTTTTCAGAAGCTGGGCTGAAATCTCTTAAATTGACATTGAAACATTTTAAGTGAAAAATGAGGGGAGTGGGAAGCCCCAGTGCAGGTCTGTAGGTGTTGGCCAACTTCTTCCTTCTGCAGCCTTGCCTGCTAAGGGGACAGCAGCACTTTTCTTTCTCTCCCAGCACAGAAAAACGTTTTGCAAGACACGGAACTTTCATTTGACTGAATCTCTCTCTGACATCCCTGCTGTACCTCTCTGGGGGGAGGGGGGTGGTGGAGAGGAGGGGAGGGGGAGGGGGGGGGCAACGAGGGAATATTCTAATGTTAGATCTCTCTCTGACATCCCTGCTGTACCTCTCTGGGGGGAGGGGGGTGGTGGAGAGGAGGGGAGGGGGTAGGAGGGGGACAACGAGGAAATATTCTACTGTTAGAAATGCGTGGTGTGACAAGTCTTTGCCTTTTTACTTTGATATATATCTCCTTTGGTCACACACCTTCAGAAGAAAAATTTTCTGTAGAATTTAATTGATAAATCTCACAAATAAGCATTCAACACAAACGGCAACGTTGCAGGGAGGAAGAGGAAGGCTGCAGGGCACACCTCTGTGTGCAGTGTCGCACATGCCCTCAGTTAGCGCAGCCTCTGTTCCAGTACAGGGCTTCTGGGAAGTTCAATGGACCAGTGTCTAGAAAACCTCCAAAACCAAGGTTTGAAAGTGGTATCCTTGTTTTTCTGCCTATGAAAAAATTTTCTTGGTTGATTTTGTAATAGTTGGTGGAGGTTGTGACCTGCCTTTGTCCTTCCATCATCACAGCCACAGCATTTATCTTGACTTTTCAGCATTCCTTTTGTATAACTCAGTGTAGGAAGGGATTTAATTCTTTTCATGTTCAGTCTTGCTAGGTCTTTTTTTGGCTACCAGAAAAAAAAAGACCTATCGGTCTATGAAAGAAAAACAAGCAATGTGGATTGTGTTTGAATATTGGTCCCATTCCCCTAGTCACTTACTGGCTTTTGCTGGTCTCTGTGAAAAGCTGCTCACTAGAGTTACCTGTGTGACAGAAGGGTCTGCACCGGCTGCTGTTCGCTCGTAGGCTTTGAATGAACAGCAGAAAAAACCTCCTGTAACCTTTGGATTCTCCCTGTATCTCATCAATTAGGGAGGCAGAATATCGTGAAAAATGTGACCCTTCAAAACCACCCAATGGACAGCAAAGACCTATCTGAAGGAAGCACTGGTCAGTTCCTGGATCGCCCTGGTGTCAGCGGTGGCTGAACTAGCCACATGCCTGCAGCCACCGCAGAACGCGGAGTTCAGGAGTGGTCGCACTCGCTTGCAGCTGATGCAGTGCTGGCAGCCAGAGCAGAGAAAGGACGCTGGTCTGCACCCAGCAGTGGCTCCTCAGAACACCCTTCTGGGACAAAAGCTTTGTGTCCTGCTGCAGGGGAAGCCCTGGTTTTGTGTGTGGGGAGAGTTATGGATCTCCCAACCTGCTTGGAAAATCCAAGGCTGAGGAGAAATGAATGATCCAAGGCTGGGTGCATCCCCCTCCCATGACAACCACGACCTTGGAGAGACCACTGCTTTGGTGCAATCACTGCCAGTGCCCTGTGCGGGGAATCCAGTATTGGCAAAGAGCCTTGAGGACTAGACCGTGAGAGATGTAGGTGGGATGAGCTGCTCAGATGAGGAACTGTGCGTAGATTGGCTTTGGGACCATCCCAGTGGTTGTAAGACTGTCATCGGGTTTAGAAGGTTTTGGGTTGTGAATTCAGATGAGTGAGTTCTGTTTACTCTCATAGATTTTTTTAATGTTTATACCTGTTTGTCCAGAAGTGATAGCTGTGTTTCCTCTGATGTTGTTTTCTACTGAAGTCAGTAGAGATGATTGTTTTTCCTGTGTTATTTTCATAGACTAAGTGAATGATTGAGTCTTGATTGAGTATACCTATAATTAAACCTCTGTCCAATTACGGCAATGCACTTGAAATTACATGTTTTCTGAAGTAGCTTAGTACATCAGAGCCTGCTTCTGGCTTCATTCTTCAGGCTGTTTCACAAGCAGAAACCAGCTGGCCTGAAGCCTACAAAGAGCTTTGTTAGGACAGCATCCATCACGGCAGCGTCAGGGATGCAGCGGGGTGTTTTGTCATATCTCCTCTCTCTCGGCAGTCGCGTGTTCTCATACCTAGACGGTTGGCTCATTAAAACAAGTGCGTTATTGCCGAGCACAAAAAAGAGACACTCTTTTAAGACCTGGATTTATAGCTCCATGTTGTAATCAGGCATCACAAATTCTTTCACAAGAACTATAAAACAAGTTTTCTCATGAGAAGGAAAGGAAAAAAGGCGAGCATGCCGTCCTCCGTTAAACAATTGTGATTTTCTAGTTTAGCGCAAGCTTGAGGGGAAAAGGGGGACCTAGCAGTAAATCATCTGTGCAGGGCTCAGCCATAAAGTTTCTTGAGCAGTCAAAACTGCCAGGGCTTGTTTGGATGACTTATTCCTAGGCAGGGGGGGTGGAAGAACGTTTCCAATACAGCTGCAAACTTTTGCTGTCTCTAGTGTCATTGCTGTTTACATTACGCGATAATGCGCTGCAGACCCCTCCTTCCATTTCAAAGGGGACATTTCCCTCTCTGACCTTGTTTTGAGATGATTTCACCCAGCCAACGCAGCAGAGAGCTGGAGTCGCCTGGGCGCTGGTGCACGTTGGCTGTGTCTCTGCAGAGCCCGGGGGTCCGGTGAGGGCTGCAGCTGCTGAGCGTGGTCAGGTGGGGGCTGGGGAGAGCCCTGTGGTCTGCCTGGGGTTTGGATCAGGCCTTCGAATGCGTTGCCAGCAGAGGTGACACGGGCCATTATCCAAATGTGAGTGATTGCTTTGTGCTGAGGATGGAAGGCAGATGGGTGCCAGTTGGCTTGGGCGACTGGTAGCTCTTGGATGCCTCACCTGCTGCCTAGACAAGCTGCCAGCATGTTACACTAAATCGTTAGACCCTCTCCATCAGGTGAGCGTGTTTATTGCTGATCTCCATCAGCAAAACGTGACTGAGGAACTTCATCACCGCGCAGTATTTCAGATTGTTGTTGCTGCAAACTGTGTGCGGCAGTCAGAGGGACCATCCTCAGCAGGAGGCGACGCCTCACCAGTGTGGCGATGAGGCTGATGCCAAAGCAGGCCGTGGGGAGCAGGTGGCGGTGCTGCAGGGGCGCAGTCACCCGTGCCACCGCCCCTGCCTGGGGGAGCAGGTCAAGAAAAACCCTCCTGCAGAACATTCCCAGAAGGGTGTTACAGCGCACCTTGAAACCAGTCAGTGATGAATCGGGGAGGCTACCTGTATCTTAAACATGGGCTTTGGATGAGCAGCTTGCAAATTTGTGAGAATAATACTAGAATGGACTCTTAAACGGTGTTTTTGATGGAAAATGGAGGAAACTAGTGTCCTGCAGGTGCGCGGCCCCCGGGCCCACCCCCCCTGCCTGGGGGAGCAGGTCAAGAAAAACCCTCCTGCAGAACATTCCCAGAAGGGTGTTACAGCGCACCTTGAAACCAGTCAGTGATGAATCGGGGAGGCTACCTGTATCTTAAACATGGGCTTTGGATGAGCAGCTTGCAAATTTGTGAGAATAATACTAGAATGGACTCTTAAACGGTGTTTTTGATGGAAAATGGAGGAAACTAGGCCTCAATCAGGACTGTATTCTTCTTTCTTCACCTGAAATTTTTTCTCCTCATTTCTTCCTCTTAAAAGACATTCAGTATCATGAGACCCCTGACTAACGCTTGAGATGAGTATCTTTTAAATTAAACAGAGCTCTGCCTGACCTGCCTCTGTCTTAAATTTCTTCATAGTATGAAATGTACCCTTTAAACAATCTTAGAGCCGGGGTTCCGTCTTCTGCCCTTAATCTGAGGTATGATTAGTGTTTAATGGACCTTGAAAAGCACCTCTATTGATAGTGGCCACAGGTTGCTCTTGTCTAGATGGGATCTCCAGTCTTCTGTTTTCTCTTGAAATGAAACCCAAAATAGTGGGACACATACGTGGTTATTCTGTTCGTATATGATACATTTTTTTCTCAGAAGTACCTTCTTTGCTGAATGATTTAATATACATAACTTCTTTTATGCCCAAAACAATGGACTTCTTTCTGCTGAGCAGCGCTGATAACACGGCATCTATTACACGGATACACCAGGGTGTCAGGTGCTTTTCATGAAGGACGACATCTGAATCCAGGACATTTATTCTGCATCTGAGGAGGTGCAGTGAGAGCAAGAGGTAGCACTCTCATACTCACCACGTTTTGCTGCACAAAGAGCTCAGAAACCCTCAGTGTCAGCCTTGGGAGTCAACAGTGCTTATCTGCTGTGCACTGCTTGCTGAAATCCAGGGGTAGAAGTATTTAGGACCCAGAGCTTCAAAATCAATCCAGCAGGCAAAGACCCGTGTGTCTAGTATCTATTGAGTAAAATCTTGTGGATCAGACTTAGATTAAAAAATGTGTTACTTATGTCTGTGCATCTGCTTACTGAGCACAGTTACGAAATGTATCTAGGGAGCGATCTTCCAAATCCACAGCCTCTTTCCTTCCTGCTTAAGTCGACTCAGAGTAGCAAACGAGAGAGGTGAAGCTCTCAGAGTTGGTGGATGCTCTTGTGGAACAAGAGAGGCAGTCATCACCTGGGCTAGTGACGATGGATCCCTGTAATATGCTAATCATGAAGTAACAGTGCCTGCATCAAAATACCCAATTAAATTTCGAAGGGACTAGAGCACACAGGGTTACTGGTTTTCTCCACGCTGGCATCAGATCCTGGTCAAGTGGCCAAAGTTTGGATGCGTTCACATTGCCAGTCTAGCTGGGACTGCATTTAACAGGAAGGCAATGAGAGAGGTTCTGGGTGAGAGTGGGGCTGCTCTGCTCTGGGCAGCGTACGGTCAAGTTCAGCAATCAGTGATGGAAGGTGCCTCTATCAAAGCTGGCAAGAGCCGTGCTGATGGTCTGTTTTCCACAGTTCCTACCACCTAAGTATCCAAGGAGAGATTTAAATACCAAAAAAGCTCTAATGGGATTTAGGTGCCTCTAAACTATGGATTTCCATGCTCACCTTACCATTAACAGACTCAAGGTGGCTGCTCTGATTTTCTTTTGGTTTTCCAACCTCTTTCAAAACCCTGCTAGTCTACTATCGTTTTCTCCCTGGGCTGTGCCAAATCCTGAAAGGTGACTTAATCTGTTGAGAGTCCCTCTCAATCACTACACTTTAAGCTTTAAAACATGACTCAACAGATAAATATTCAAAAACAGAGCAATTTCTCAGTGCTTTTTCACTAAGGAAGTTAAGGAGGGTGACAAGGCCAGTGGAGTTCTGATTTCAGAAGATCAAAATGGAATGTGGCTGGTCTGTGCAAAATGAAGGTGGTGAAAAATTACAGACTGCAGAATGTACTCAGATGTACCTAAATATATTTCTAAATTAGAATAATTTGAATTCCCCATAACTGAAAGCTCTTTCAGAGAGTGTTCTCTATTTTTGGCTTTACAGATCGTTAGTGCTATTTTAGAATGTTCTAGTATTACATGATTTAAGCCCATGAAGCAATTACAGTGGTAGGCAAAAATTGCATGGAGGAGTGAGGCAACTTAAAATAAGTCATTTGATAAGAATGAATGGAGAAATCGAAAATATTTATTCACATATAGTATCTTCTTCTCAAAGGACAACTAGAGAAGCAACCTGGGGAGATTAAAGGAATCTAAAAGTCAAATAATGGCTACGGCAGATTACAAAGCGAAACAATGATTAGGAAATAAGACCCACAGACAGTGAGGGAAATAGGATGCAGAGCTGTGGAGAATGAGGCTCCTTCACCCTGGACTGAATGTTCCATTCCTAGAGCCCCCTGCACTTGACGGGATGCTCTCTTACTCTAAATTCTCCTCTTCTAAACCCTCTCCTCATAATGATAGCTGGTTTTTATCTTAAACTGTTAGAGAATAATCATACCGATCTCTCTGATGCTTGGTGATACTTGAAGCGATAGTACCGCAGTGCTACCCTGTGTAGGCACACATCTTCTTTCCCT
>NW_010433608.1:0-20655 GCF_000710305.1 Buceros rhinoceros silvestris | reverse complement strand
CCTAGAAGATGGGATAGTTATGCTGGCATGACTTCGTTATTGGTTGCACCATGCTTCATATTTCAGAACGGGCAGAAGATCCTAATATTTCCTTTTCCCTAAAGAGCTGAGAGCTCAGTGCAAGGGCGTGGGGGTGTTACCCAAGTGTGAACCTTTTCAGATCAGAGTCAGGAGGTGGAGCCTGAAAAGATGCACCCAGGAGTCTCTGAAAATCTGCACTACTGTAAGCAATGTAATGAAATGACTGTGAAGCCTCCTGGGTTTTTATCATAAAATTTAGTGATATCGTTGAACAACCCATTGGCTGGGTGTTTGAGTGTATCTTTGTGCAGAAACATTTATATTCTAGCTTATGGTAGAGAAAAACGGTTCTTTTTATTGCTGGTTGCTGATATTTGAAGTATCGGAAGTATTTTTTGTACTGCTGTTTTCAAAGTAGTGCTCAAATTGTTTACACAAGTTACTGATAAGGCCAAGAATTTTATTTTGCTGCTCACTGAAAAATGTGGAAAGTGCAAATCTAACTATGAGGACTACCCACATTAATCTGGTAAGAGATGAAATTCTCTCCCATATTCCCCAATCACGTGTGAGAACCAGTCCAAGGATGCTGTGATGCATGTTACCAGTCTATGGATAGAGAACTGAGCAGATGGGGGCTGTTCTGTATTACACACCCTAGACCCTGACTGATAGCTGTGGCTTAACTTTTATTTCAATGAATAATAATGAAAATTAACACAGTGAATTCAACTGAAACAGAGGATTAACGTCGGTATTACTGAATTAGGCAAAAAGCCCCAATGTAAGAAACTACATCCCGCTTGGAGAATTTAGTTAAACCCGTCCTCTGAGCCTTGAATAAGAATAGGGCAGGGCTACGTGGAGACGATCTGCCCCTGAACACGCAGTGCCGCTTCTCTGGAGATGAGCACTGAGCTGCCGTAGACGTGTTTGAAATGCTCAACCTCGATTGTTTTGTCCCTTTAAGAAGCAAATCTAGTTCTGAAGCAATCACAGCCTGGGTGTGTGGTAGAAAGGCTGGGAAAGCTTTACTGTGGTAATTTTTGTTCTTATGCCTAAAGACTGTACTGAATAAATCAAACCTTTGTTGGGCTCTTAACTTTCTGGATCAAGGCTGTATTCAACTCAGGTTGCAGGCAGAAATGCTCGTGATGGGGTGGCTGAGACTCATAAGCGTGACTTGTGCTTGGGATGGAGCAACTTCAGCTTTAACCCACTTGGACATAAGACATCTCTCATTAGTTGCTAATTACTGCAATTAGTGTTTCTAAATATTACTTTTTTTTGCTTTTTGTTTGGGTTTCTTTATCCCTTTGGTGCTCCTTGAGCTATCTCAGTGGTGTCAGCCCCTTTACTCAGGAGGCAAAGTACTAATTCTAAGGGGGAAAGTTTCATGGACTGAGCCACTTCTCGTTTAAGGAACTCGTGTTTTGTGACTCAGACCTCTCAGTTATTTGATATTTATGGCAGTGACTGCAGTTAACACAGAAATAACTTATTCCTTGTCATGAGACTGTCAGCGACGAATAAACACGGCACATCACACATCACAAGTGTCCCTCTTGCAGTGCTTTTTGTAAACTAGCCATGGGGATAGAGCTGTTCTTCGGTGGAGCGACCCCTTTTCTTGCTTTTGCATTGTATCTGGTGCTCGTTCCTTTCCCAAATCATGTCTATTAAAAAAAAAAAAGATGAAGACTGAGGTCGAGGAGTTGGTCACCAGCTGATATGCTGTGGTCTGGTTTTCTGCTCCGCACCCTTCTGCTGGTCCAGCCAGCACCTCCAGATAATTTGTGGATTTTAAGTAATCCAGAGGCGCTGTGCACGGCTGTAGGGTCCCTCGCACCTTATATGGATGACACTGCTGCATCAGTACTAGTGCTGCGCGTTGCTTGACAGATTGCTGCTCTGAGAAGGAGAGGTCACACGGATTTCCAACTCCCGATTTGCGCAAAGAGAGACTATGGAGGGTGAAAGCAGCGATCGCCTCGCTGCTGCTTTCCTCAGGTTGTTCTCTCTTTGCGGACAATCTCCTAAACAATCTTGCTGCTCTTAATGAGAAAAGCCCGAAGTGTTTATTGTAACCTGCTCTGAACTGTTCGCAGCTCCAGAGGAGGGAGGTCTTCGAACAGAGCCCGTCTTGTGCCAGAGGGAGAGTGCTCGGCGGCGCGGGGCTGAGGTACAGAAGCAGGGCAGCGCGAGAGCAGCGTTAATAAAAACACTGCAAATGAAACGTTAGCGCGGGGTGGTGAAAGAGCTCAATTTTATTTTGTTTTCACACATTAGGTTTTGCTTAAAGCAGACAAGTACCAGGGAGAGCGTTCTGAAAAGAGGCTTTGTATAGGAGCGGGGGCTCTATCCATCAGGTTTGTCATTTCAGGAATGCAGCCAGATGTATTGACTTACTAGCAATTGCACTGGTGCCATCTGGCCTGCTGGAGGCTGTATTAAAAGTGGAAAAAACCGAACAGAAAGAAATGAAATTTGTTCATCATGCCATTACCCTGGCTGCTTATTTAAAGAGGGAAAAAATGTAACTTCTTGGCAGGGGGCATACTGCTTGAAAATAAAATACAAGGTTTTAAGGACTGCAAGTTTGAAAGCCCAGCACTGATGTTTATACGTAGACTTGAAAGCTGGGCTTCACTGCTGAGGTTTTGTGTATTTTTTTAAATGGAAAAATGCTTTCAAATCCTACTGTTCTGGGACGTAGAGCAAAACGCACCCTGAGATCGCTGGCTGCTCCACTGCAGCACTTGTGTTCACTCCTCCTCAGTTCTTCCCAGTCCTGGTTTAGCTGTCTGAATTACCTTCTCTGCGCAGGAACTGGGGGTTGGAGGTGCTGTGCTGTCTACTGCACACCCAGGAATGTCTCCTACCTTTTGAAAAGAAATGAGCTGACGTTGCTCTCTAATGAGAACTGCTGTTCTCAGTACACCAGTAGCAATCACAGGCTCCTTATGTGACTATTGATACTCCTAAATGTACCTATTGGGATTAATAAATGCCGGGTCTCAGTGTGTCCACGCATTTCATTTAGCAGGACGGTTTTCTTAATGTTAGTAGGTTCGGGGCTAGTGTCACCATTTATTGACAGACTAAGGAAAAAAGCTTTTTTCAGTGTGGAAATGCATTACGGCGATAGGGTGAGAAGCACTCCCCAGCATTACTGAAGTGTGATTTTAAACATACTTCTATATCTGTATTTAATTCTACAATTAATCTTCCTGAATCAAGAGCTGGAGGCTTCCATCTTTCTGGGAAGTGATTCCATTTGTGTCACAGGATAAAACTGTGGGTCTGAACCACCCCCCGGGGTTACTGAAAGTTGGACTGGCTCCTGCCAGAGGCCATGAAGCAATTCACAGGCATTTTCAACCTTTGAAGGTCAGAAGAAGGAATTACTAAAAAGTAAAACAATGTAGGTGCTAAATCAGACTTAATTACTGAAAGGTAAAACAATGTAGATGCTAAATTAGCTTATTTTACATAGTTCTTCAGTGCTCTTTCACACACATACCAGTTAATTTACTGTCACAATGAAAGTTGTTTACAATTACTGACAAAAATGGTGACGCAAAGGACCAGAATCCTTCTTACAAACATTTTTCAGTTCTGCCCTGTTCTTTTCACTACTTTTGTTTTTGCCATTTAAGACAGAAAGCTCTTGAAGGCAGGAAGGTGGAACTTTGTAAAATGCTGAACTACTCGTGGGTGAAGTCAGTGCTTTAGCACTCCTGAACACATGTGTTAGAAGAATACATGATAGTTTAAGGATTTCTACAACCATGAAACCTCCGTTATAGCACTGCCAGGGTCTTCACTGTGGGTTTTTTTCCAACAGGATGAGAAAAGCTGGCACCTACGCTGGAAAAGTCAACAGTGACTAAATGCTCTTAGAAGATGTAATGTTCTTACTCACAGCAACCCATTGAGCTGTGTGGAAAAGGAGCCGATTCAGCCCTCATTAAAGGGCAGGAGAAGGACTTCTGTCTGCAGCGGGTTTGTGCCTTCTCAGGAAACGCTGAGCAGGAGCGTTAGCGGGTGCTGCAGGGTGCTAAGCTGTCCACAGCCAGGGAGCACTGAGCTCCCGGCAGATGGCACCTGAATAGGGCTGTAACGTGAAAAATCAGTAGTTTGAGTTGGAAGGTCATCAAACCCACCCCCCTGAGATGAGCAGGGGTGTCTTCAGCTAGATCAGGTTGCTCCTTGTGCAGAAGCCATTACAGACATTTGCTCATCCCAGTCAACTGTTCCTTGGTCTCTTCCAGATCTGTTACAGCCTGTTGGAGGCGAGAGACTGGAGGTGCACAAAGATTCACAAAGCTGAAGGGTTGCTTCTCAGTAATTCCTAGTTGTCTGTCCGTCCCCAAATCCCCAGTATTTGAATCATCTCAGACACCATGCCTTCTCCTTCTGCATTTGGGGAGAGTGCTTACCAAGTCTGTGACAGCCCCCACTTGTTTTTTATGCTGCTACAGTCCATCTCCCTGCATCGGGATGGAATGAGTACGACCTGAGCGCCTTTGGGGTTGCTCTGAGCAGCTGCTGCTTCTGAATGCCCCAACATGTCATCTGAAGGGCGGGGGGTGGGTGGGCTTGGTTACCGCTCAGTTTTCAGTAATTTGCAGTATTCTAGAAAGTGGTTTAAGTACGGTTAACTTTTCTCTGGTTCTTTTTTTCTCCACTAAAAATGGATACCTCTGGCAGTAATGTCTGGATTATTATTCAGTGGATTAATTAAAAGACTTAATCTCTGTGCCTTTTATTTTGTAAATTCAGAATGTTGATGTTGTTATTGTTAACAGTAATCTCATGATTATAAGCAGGAAGGTGGGAGGGCCCAAGTGTGTGACACATAGGACAAAATGCTCTTCTGGCCAGGAACTGCACGCTGAGCAGAACAGCAAGGGTACAGAATATTCTGGGAAAAGAGAAACACTGCCATTTCTCTGCAGGAAATGTCTGCCCATGCTGAAGTTGCCACCAGATACTGGCAGTCCTGCCAGGACCAGAAACCTTTCCAAAACCCTGTGGATAAGTTTTGAGGGAAAGAAGGGAAACCATAGGCTTGAAAGTTTAAAGAAAAAATAGCAGAGTGGCAGACGAGTCATCAGATTTACGTTATAGAAGAAGCTGCACAATCAACCTGGGAATAATCCTTTTGCTCCCCACGTTTTTCATTCGTACCCAGGTGAGCTATGAAGCGTACCCAGGTCTAGCTTGCTCAAAATTCGGAAGATCTTCAGAGGAATGTGGTGTTCTCATATTCTGAGCGCACGAGTGTTATGTGCAGTATGTGAGCATACACACATCGCACGTGCGTACGGATTTCAAATCACAGCTATTGTCAGTTTAAAGCATATTGAGCAATCGTAGCCACTCACTGGCCCATCCGTAATGCTGATGTGATCAACAGAACTAGAGGAGTAAGAAGAGATTAACAAACAATGCTGAAGAAATACAGGTAACATACTGAGAAGAGTGTGAAGTGGTAAATCTTCCATTCTTCTCTCTCATTGAACGTACGTATCTATGTATATACCTGCACAAACGGGAACACACAGCTTCTGTCTGTTCTTAACAGTATAACAGCTGTAAGAAAAACAGCGTAGGAAAGGGGGGAGGTGGAAGGCAGGAAAACTTTTAGTCCTCATTATCTGGAGTCGGTTTTGTTTGATTTCCTTTTTACTGCAATTCTAGCACGTGGTGACACAGTGACAGTTGCTAGTGCTCAGAAGGCATAGGTACCATCTTCTCTGGTGAGCTAGGGGGGATTTAACGCGGGCTTGGAAAAGCTCACTATACTCCAGAAAATTTAAGACTGTGCAGAAAACTTCCTTTGAAAGGTTTCTAGAGAACCTGGAGCAGCCCAGTACGTGTGTGTAAATGTTTAACCCATACGCAGAGGTTTAGTAGCCTGGACAACTGTGAAGGCAGTAGGTGTTTTCCTCACGAGTGTGAGAAGGGTATTTTGTCAGTCTGTGTTCTGTTAACCCAAGCAGTTCAGGGCTAGTGACATCGGTGGTGACATGAGGTGTGTTTACGATAAATGATGGACTGCTGAAGGCGAGAACAGTGCAAGGGACGACTTTCATGTGTGCTTTTGGGGATGTGTGACCTACCCTTACTCCAGGCTTTTTATCTTCTTTAAATGAAAGAAACATGTTTTAGCCAAGTTCCTGTGGGCTCATAGCTCTGTCTTGGTAGCCTTTCCTCCAGTACTCCCCAGTGGGCTGCTGATGATACGTCGTCAACCTCCTTTAGGCCACTGTGGGTCGAATCAGACAGCATACAGTCATTTCCAAAACTCAATCCCTGCACAGGTGAGAAGAGAAAAGCAAGTGTGAGTCCAGGCAAAGTAGCTGGAGGTGGCCAGTGGGTCCAGTGGCAATCTGAGGGGGTTGAACGCCTCTTTCACGTATGATCTCCCCAGAGACTTGCTGGCAGCTTGCATTGTTGCTGCTCTTGTTGGCATTCTGCATTTTCAGAGAAAATCCCACTGCCCACGAAGGTATGTCGAGTCAGAAACTTTAGAACATTATATATAGGAAGATAAGACAAAACTCTGCTAGTTTAATTCTGGAACTCCCCTAGGAATGAATCGCATGAGGTCAATGAGAAGGTCCCAGTGCCACCCTACTCTGTGAAAACTACACCATGACTTCAGTTGCAGCAAGATGTTGTCCCTTCTACTTGGAGGAATGAAGCTACAGTTTTTTGACAATATGGGTTTTTTCAAGGCCAGATTTCCAATATGAAACATTGAATTTGTGTATTAGGGTTAAAATGAAAGGTTCACGGTCTGATGAGAAATGGATCCAAGGTCTGTCCCGTGTTGCACTGCCAACAGCACATGCTGATAACTGAAACGGCCGCAGTTGTCTTTCTCTTTGCAGTTCAAGTGCCTGTTATTAACTCACTTATTATGCCTAGGTAATGTACTCCACTTACTTTTTTAAAGGGAAAGCTTTCTTCCCCAATTAGTTGACCACTGCACTGAACAGTCACGGTCAGTAGTACTTTGAATTTCTGATCTAGTTACTCTTATGCTGCTCTTTATCCCCACAGCAGCAATAGCTCCAGAACGCCTGAATTAAGCACAAAGCCAGCCTTAATTTTGCAATTTAAAGTAATTTGATGTGCACACAGACCAATGGGGCATGTGTGTGCACACACAAACACCAGAGTATCGTATGGAAGCTCTTAATGAAACCCTTATGATACGAATAATCCTGTTACAAATGCTCCAGCTTATCTGTGTTGTGGCAGGTGATAACAACTCTGCAGTTTTAGAAAACAGAATACCTGAAAGCAATTTTCATATTACCCCCTGAGTTCTAATGTCTAGTAATCTCCAGAACAGTTGGGCTATTTTTTCAAATCCAATTTCAAGTTTGTGTTGGTGGTTTTTAACCAGTGGTGCCACATTTCCTTCCACCTCAGGTCTCTGTTTCAGCATGTGGTACTGCGGTGTGTGGTAGAGGCAAGGTGATAATTTTCAAAGCACGCGGTCAGAATGCACTTTACACTGGAAGTAGAAACATGACGTGGAAAACAGGGGTATGACGGATCAACCACGGCACCTATTCATACGTAGCATAAGACTGGGACATGACAGAGGTCTGCTGGTAGATCCGCAGACGGTGGAGAGGAGGTGATTAGGGGAGCCTCATTTGCTGGATCTTAAACTGAGCGAGGTTAGAGGTACATGACTAATATGCTGCCTGGCAGGTTTACAGCAGACACGACAACAAGCTTCATCCATACACAGGATATCCTGAAGCTGAAAGCATCCAGGATTTTAACCCCTCCGTGTCTCTACAGACAGGTGCACTGGTCTTTGATAGCACTCTCCAGCACAGAAACTATGTCAACCAGTGACAAGAAACACTCTGCTTCCTTTCTTACTGTGCTGCTAGCCAACGTTTCCACCTGCTGTTTCAGATTAAATGAGCTTCACTGGACTGGAAGTCTTTAAGGCTTTTCTTCATGGCAAGAGAACTTCTAAATGCAAATGGGCTGGTCTTGATTTTAGTGCAAAGCCTGGCCACTCGTATTTGGGCTTTCCTCCTAAAATTTAGAGCTCTCTGGAAGATGGGGAATTTGCACCTTTCCTACCAACATGCTGCTGGTTCCCCAGATCTGTGCTCCCACCTTTTCCAAAGGCTGATGTGCAGTTGAGGAGAAAACTTATGCCCCTGCATCGCTTTACACTTCTCTGTGTCATTTTTCTACCATTTGCCTGTGAGGAGGGAACAAATGTCCTTAATATCGATGTATGGTGGGAATGCTGCTCAGCTCTTCCCTTCTCGTGAAGTACCCTCAGGGACAACCCAGTCTTTCACTATTGCAATTACGGTATCAGACTCTAACAGAACAGGATCAATATCTTTCGAAAAGCCACGGTTTTACCATCCTGACATAAAGGCCTTAAAAGAGCAAAATTCTTCTTTAGCCATGCCAGGAAAATAATTGAAAGCATACTTAGCTGTATGGATGTAGGAACCTAAAGGAATTTCTTGTGGTTTGCTAAGGAAAGATGTGGAGAGATGTTTAAACCAAGGGTTTGTACAAGCCGTATATTCATGTTCCTGAAACTTGAGCCAATACATGATAGTAGCGCTCACTTTAAACATGGGGTATGAGGCTCTTTAGGATTGTTCTTGTGAGTCTTTTCCTGCCTCAGTACAATTTTTGGAGAGAGAATTTTGGTCACTGATCAGGATTTTATCAGGGAAGGCCCTTTTTGAAGTTGATGCACTTCAGTCTTGACTGCAGGTCAATGCTCTTCAGATAATGCTTCAGCTTAGCTGAGGGGTTTTTTTTCCAAGCAGAGCCTCTCTCCAAATGATGCTCTCAATGGAAACTTTCCGTTCAGATCAAAGCGTGTAGGCTGGCTCTGTGTTATCACCGAACATCACTATGGGGAATACTGAGCTGTCACCAGCAGATCTGAAGGGATCACTTTCCCCGGCTGCGGTGAGTTATGGAGGATGGCAGTCTACCGCACATAAAAGCCTTTCCCCTCTCTCTGCCTGCATCTAATTCTAATAGTTCCAATCTGACCTCAGACTGCTTTTTCCTCTTGTTTTAAATCATGCTCAAGACGCCTTTTGATGGCTTAGTTACGAGATTTGTAACAATTGAACACGTTTGGGTATGCATTTATGTTCATTTAAGATACATGTAAGCCTGTCTGTGCCAAGCAGTGTCTCGTGGCTGGAACGCTCACCACTGCTCTGGGGTACATCTCTCACTTCCTCGTTGCGTTCCGGATTAATAAGTTGTTTGCATGGCTTTATACTAACAGGCACATCACTTGGGACTGAGTGGGGGTCGGTGTCAAGTGGAACGGGATTAGGAAGTGGGAGGTTGCTAGCATTAGTGCTTAGCCAGGAGGATTAGGATAAAGCTGTAATTGAACAGTTCAACTAACCTGGGATTCATCAAGAGATTTGCAGAAGAGCATTGCAGTGGTCAGAGAGAGGAACTTCTAAACGATCAAGGCAACGGCATAAAGCAAAGCTCTCATTGCCGAGTGGCGGGGTTAAGCACTTGCCTCATCTTGCATGTGCAAATGTAAGATCTGCTGCTGCTTCTGGCATCGCAGTCTGTTTCTGGATGTTTAGAGATGGTGGGACAACGACAAACAAAGTGCTTTTTCTAAAAAAAGTTCAAAAAACGGCAGAGGTACACTAGCATGTAATGAAATCCCCTCAGAGAGACATTATCTGCTGGAACTTGAAGGGACTCAGAAGTGATTAAAAAGCAGTAAAAAAAAGACCTCAAAGAACTTTTTAAAAAGGTATTTTAAATGAATGAGTCCAGCAATTTACTGTTTGCAGAGGCAAAATTTCACTTGCTTCTCTAATCCTGCCAGTTTGTGGGCCAGGCGGGTAACTCTGGCTAGAGCACGCATGAAAGTGGTACCCAGGCTGTGCTGGTCCTCTGGACAGGGATGATGTATGATAATATGCCGTAAGATGGTCCCCATTGTCTTGAGAGGTCACCCCAAAACTATCAGGTGATACTGCTGAGGAGTCCCCAGTGCTGATAAACCTGCATTCCAGCCACCGCGCGATCGGTGTGCGTGAGTGCAGGGAGCGATCGCCTTGTGCAATTTGTCTTGGCTGGGCTCTTCTCTTTGAAAAAAGCAGTAGAAATGAAATAATAGCTTTTGATGACATCACAGCTATGGCTGAGATCAGAACTGCTCCCCTGAGGGGCGTCGGTGGGATTTTTGCTCTATCAGCTTGTGGACATGTATATATGTACCGTGCTGGCGGCAGGCCAGTTTCCACAATTGCTTTACTGGGTGCCCAGTTTTACTAAGCCTCTCTATGGGTTTTTTTTCCCCTTTCACTTTTTACTTGTGAACTACTTTTCTGTACCCAATTTGCATTACTTTATTAAGTTTCACGTGCCATGTCAGCTGAGTGACACATCAGATCTAAAGAGTCGAAGCCCTTTGAGTTCTTGGTGCCTATGCCATATTTACTACTCACTCACTTGGGTGCGATCGAGGAATTTAACATGTTTTCAGCTGTTTTCCACATCTGAGAACAGCTATGCACAGGACAGATGAAAGACCCTGTAAAGATTCAGAAAGGGAGTGTTTAGGGGTAACTAGCAATGCCATTTTTACCCTGCTGTATAATAACCCTCTTGTGTGTTGGCTTTTACGTGCGTTGGGCAATAGCATTATCCTGCTGATTTATGAGGACAAAAAGGTCCCTTCTCTGTCTGTGAAATCCATAGCACAGATAAACCTTGATGTTGTCTCAGGAGAACCAGAGGGGTAGTGAAATACACAAATCATTAATAAATTATCATCGTAATAATGTCAAGTTTCTACACGCTAGTCTCCATGAAATCCATAATGGGCTTGAGGCTGAAAAAATATGTATCTTTTCTTAAAGTCTTGAAATACTTTCACTGTGGGTTACATTATAATTCAGCCACATTTATGTATTTCTAAGGTTCAATAAAAATAACAGAATTATGTGGGATATATCCCTTTCCCAGAAAGTATGGAATTCTAAAGATTCAGCAATATCACCAAATCTGACATCTTACTTTTCATTGGTTCTCTTGATTTCTGCCTGGGCCACCCATGAAGTTGCCCAAATGTGTGGAATTTTGTCCGAGGTTTTTCTGAGCTGCTTTTTGTTGGGGGTAGAAGAGGTGCATCGAGTAGGATCCCCTTTGTTTGTTTGTTCCAGACCACAGAGCGAGCTGTGAATGACTTCACTCTGCTCTTGCATCCAGCTGAAGTCAGCAGAGTAAAGGTGGTGTAAAGAGGCCGGAGTCAGGCTCCCAGTCTTGATAAATTTCCTTGCGCTAGTGGCAGTATGTTCAGAATGCTTTGAAGTGCGGGTTTGTCAGAGTTCACAACAGTTCATTTCAGCTCCAAATAAAATATTATCTGACTTTGCTGGCTCTCCAGCCCCAGTCGATGTAACAGTAGAGCTGTTCTAATTCATTTTATGATTCCCGTTTTCTTACAGTGGTTTCTTTATTGGAATGTGTACAGAGCTTTCTTTAAACACAGCTTTTCACTGCAGAAAAACACCTTCAGAAGGGGAGTGTTTATACAAGACAATAGGGCAGACATCATTTACGGCACAGGGTTGGTTTTGAGTTTACGCGTCGAAGACAAAGGGAAATGAACACCCCCATGTGGTGTAACCTCTGCAAGAGTGGAGCTTTGTTATTTCAAGTCTCAAACTGCCATACCTTTCAAAGAGTGAGTTATTGGGGAATACGCTCTATTTGCTCTGCAGAATGCAAGCACAGGAGTTTCCGTAGGGCTTTTAATCAAGAATATATTGAAAGTAAGAAAACTTCCACCTTTTCTGAAGCAGTTTGCAATGTAGGGCAAATGTTGTTTGTCCCAGTTTGGAGATTTAAGGAACTTTCCACAGCTGATTTTTTTGTTGTTGTTGTTGGGTCTAACAATGTCAGTGCTAAGGCTTAAAATAAGCCCAGTTGCTGATTAGAATCCCTTAAACCGTCAGTCTTTGATTCCAATATCTCCATCTTCTTTCCTTCTCACCTTCTGCTTGATGACATTCTGAGAGAAACGGCTCCTCGGGGGTCTCTCAAAGCTTATGAAGCTGTCTGCGAGAAATGGTCAGGAAAACGAGGCATTTCAGGACCTGTTAAGGGGGATATCCAATGGATTGCAACTTCTCCACTTCTATCTTCAGACCCCTTCCTTATCGCTTTTGGGTTAAGAAATAGTATCTGAAGATGATTGCTTAAAGTATGGATATTTATATACTAACTTGTCTATTGATGGGATAAAAAGGGAATTTCCCCTTAATATGTTAGTGGTTGCAAAATATGTATCTGGCTGCCAGGAATGTGTCCATGTTAGAGCTGGTGATCCTGCAGCCCCACGGGACTGACCTCAGTACACCACCACTATAAAGCTAAGCACAACAAAATTGGTGAATGGTGTCTGCAAGATTAAGAATTTCTTTTTCATATTTTTGTTTGCGAGATAGAAGTGTTTAAAAAAAAAAAGGAAAATCCTAACAATAGGAGATCTGAAAAGAACCAGTGTTTGGGAGGGGAAGGATAGCTATGGCTGCGAAGCACAAAGGTGGCTTTGCTTTGATGCAGACTAGGCTGCCTCTCTCTGCCTCCCAGAGTCAAGTCCGCGTAGCTGCTCAAGTGTTGTCGTTCTGATATAAGAAAGGGGAGATGAGGTGGGCAGGAGGTGCTTAGTCTCTGACAAAGAGTCCTCGGAACCATTTCCCTTCCTTTTGGTCTGAAATAGTCCAAGTCTTCTGTCCTGCAGGTCACTGACTGATCCTCCTGAGTGACTTTCTGCCCAGAGCTGGGGTGTGTCGTTACGGGTTGCTCAAACTAACATCCCGGGTGAGAGCTGGACTAGTCTGAGTTTAGTACCAACTACATAAATCGTATTGGAGTTAGAGATGTTGCCCCTACCTGCAGAAGTAACAGATCTTTCCAGTGTGAAAACTCTAGAATCTTAACAGGGAAAGGGCAAAGCTGGGGAGGTCATCTGGTCCCAAAGCAGCTGGCTACGGGAAACTGTTCCTGACAGAGCTGCGCCTGATTTCCTTACAAAACAGAGGGTGGGGAAAAGGGATGTTTAATATTCTCTCCTGCTCAGGCTGGAGTCAGACTTCACGCCCCATGTGTGGATATGACAGCCCCTGCTTGTGCTTCCCGCTAAGTCCTAGTGGATCTTGCCTATCCTGTGAGACAAAGGTAGAGGAGAAGGGTGGAAAGGCATCGGCTGAGCAGCCACGGTCAGATAATGCAGCCTGCAGCCACCCTGCTAACTGCTAAAACAGTATTTTGGTTAATAAGGGATAGATCATCTGGTTTAACTGGCAAGTATTGCCCTTCCCCACTGGCAAGGGATGTCTGTGTAGGAATGGCGGTGGCACAGCAGCTCCAGTAAACCACACAATGAAGCCACGCTTTATCGACCTTCCTCACAACTTATGATTTAAATCTGAAAAAGAAATGTTCATAGGGAATGTTTCATTACAGGGGACACAGAGCATCTGCCAGTGCTTCAGCTTACTTAATAGGTGACTCGAGGGAGATAACTAGAGATCGATGACTGAGATGTATGTAGTGTGCGTTTTCCCATTAACAATGTGGAGTTTTCTCAGGAAACAAACAGGTTCTGCAAATCCATTTCACAAATCAGCTTCAGCTGGACTATTTGTTACCGAGAATTCACAGACTTGAGACTTAAACATACGGAAGTGGTGTTCACTCTCTGTGCAGCAAAGCAGTAATCCCTCGATCGCTCTATCAGGGCTGAACGCTCTAACCTGGCCCGCATCAGCTGCCTCCCAACGAGCTCCGGCAAGTTTATTTTTAGCGAGCGAGAGACTGAAAGTTTCATTTTAAGAACTTCAAACAAAGTATAAATCAAGATAGTTTAGTGATAAAAAAGCTTGGCTTGGGACTTCTATTGGCTTTTCCAGATGAAATACAACATGAGTAGGTTTTTTTATG
This sequence comes from Buceros rhinoceros silvestris, assembly GCF_000710305.1. Lineage (NCBI taxonomy): Eukaryota > Metazoa > Chordata > Aves > Bucerotiformes > Bucerotidae > Buceros > Buceros rhinoceros. The sequence continues at coordinate 6,621 of NW_010433608.1, read as the reverse complement.
GGCACAAATGTTATTTTTCACTGGCTGTCAGGAATGGCCTGTTTCAGCTTCTCATACAATTGACCATTGTGATAGGTCAGTGAGTTTGTCCTTTTTATCCATTAGACTGAATAAACACTGGGATTTTGTTCATCTTTTAAACCCATTATATGGCATTTCCCAGAGGAGGTAAGCTTTTTATTTACTTGTGTGGCAGCTCTTTGAAATAGGGCAGTTTGAATCATCTCCTTTTTCCCCAAAAAAGCCTTTCCAGCAAACAGAGTTTGGCTGTATATGTAGGCTCCAAGGGCTAAACCAATTCCTTAATGTGAAGACACACTGTAAGTTTAATTAAACACGGGGCTAATTAAACACAGATTAGATCAGTAGATTGTTTATATCAGCAATATTTTTCAGAAAAAGTTTTGGCAACCAGCGGTTGAAAATAGCTGCAGAAAATCCCAGTGAAAAGCATCAGTAAAAAAAAAAAAACTAATTCCCACAGAAGTAAAGAAGGAAGAGCTGAAGACCCTATCTCAGCTTAGACTAATGCTGGCCTCTTTGCAATAACCAGAGGTTGAAAATAGCTGCAGAAAATCCCAGTGAAAAGCAGCAGTAAAAAAAAAAAGACTAATTCCCACAGAAGTAAAGAAGGAAGAGCTGAAGACCCTATCTCAGCTTAGACTAATGCTGGCCTCTTTGCAATAATTTCTTTTGATGATCTAAGGGAGCTGTCTTGATTCTTTATGTACTCGTTATTTTATATCCATTTAAAGCTACAACAGAGATCTGAGTGTGAAATACTTTTTCAATTTGAGACAAACCCTGGATGAGGACTGGGCAAAGAAGAGATTTCAAAGAGATGCAAATGTGCTATTTCCACGTGTGATAGGTATGTCTTTGGTAAAGTCTTTGAGAAGTTGAAACAAGACAAAAAGAGAAAGAAGGTGCTGCAGAAGAGCGATACTCCGTCGGGAGCTACTGAAGGTGGTGGTAGATCCTGTGGTGCTGTCCTTGACCTTTATAAAGGTTATCTGATCAGTAGCTATTAAAAATTCAGAGTTTTGGGAAGTGTTTCCATCTCGGTATTGTGCCAGGTTGAGCGGCGGTTCAGTTGTTTAGCAGAGATGTATTCTGCCCTTTGAGAGGCAGCTTGGAGGCAGAAAACCCTGAAGATCCTCCTGCCCGACAGGTCTTGTGTCTTCTTAACAGTTCCTAGGAAGGCATCTCAGGTGTCCTGGAACATCCTGATAACCCGGGGTGCTTACATTCAGGCAGCCGAATGCTCTCTTAAGGTATGGGCTGAAGTTACAGATTTTTTTTTTCTGGAAAAGAGCCATAACTTTTCTGCTGACTGTCAGGCATGTTTGAGTTAGACAGCTTTAAAGAAGCTGGTGAGGTTGCTCCTGGGAATATAGTCAAAACAGTTGGAGCGTGGCACCAGCTAAAGCTCAGACACTTGTCCAATTTCTTGTGACGACTGAGCACGTCCTCGGCAAGTCCTGCGTTGCCATGTTTAGACCAGTATTAGCAGTTTTCTGTTTAGCAGTGTTCTGGAGAGAAACTAGTGAGCCAAAAGTTGTCTTGAATATGTGCGCTCAGCACAGTAAACATCCAGCTGCTGCAGTCTAGAGGCACGTCCTGAGGGTGCAGCCACAGTCGGTGAAGGGCAGCCCATGAGATCGTGTCTCTGCTGGGTAGTGGTACAGCAGCAGTACACTGAGCTCGTTTCAGAGTCAAACCTGGAACAACAAAGCTGTCAGAGGCTTGTTCAAGAAAGATATTCAGGTTGGGAAACAGTACAACTACAAACCCACGGTGAATCTACTTTTGATGCAAAGATTAAAGCTTTATTGAGCAACAGGGGTAACACTTAGATCTCCTCAACACAGGGCAAGTAGTTTTCAGGGCTGTGTTACAGCACGGAGTCGTTAGAAAATGGGCAATCTCTGTGATGGAGAACAGGCGTGGCTCTGATCCATGTATGTTTATCAGCTGCATTTGACACTTGAGGGGTAGATGTCCATGAGCCTGGCAAGAGAGATGGAGCCACGTTTGAGTGTCTGTGTGTGTTTCACTCTAAGGCCTGGACTATGTCTCACTGACTGGGGAAACTTGAGGGATTTATCTTGAGTAGGTCTGTCTGTGGAATGAGGTACACAGCTGGGCTTGTCAGGGGTATGAGCTGCTGTGAGCAATAATTTGTCCTGGCTCTTATTCCTGAGTTTCACAAGTGCTTCTGTGTTCCTGAGTATTGGTGGTTCATAGGCCAGCAAAGAGGTCAACATGCTGTTGCCACCCATTTGTCTGGGGCTAGGTTATCTCCGCACCTGCAGTGCTCCCTGGGATAGCCTGTGGTTTTATCAGCTTGGTCACACCATCCGTTTAACTTTTTCCGAACTGAATGTGAGTACAAAGCACTAGCTCAGCAGTGGGGTGGGACTGGTCATCTCTACCGTGTAAAACAGAGGAGGAAAAGAGGGGGTTAAGATCCCATTTCCACCTGTGTCCCTCCAGTGACAAGGAATTTAAGATTTCTTCTGCTTAGCAGGGTCACCAGAATTATATACGTTACTGGAAAATCTTCATCTGAACAGAGACAGTGCTAGCTTGGAAACCAGCAAGGCCAAATTCTTCAACAGTTTTGAGATCCGGCTGGAGTAAAGTGCTAAAATACCACTGAGTACTAGAGCCCCAATCGCTTTGGAAATATTAGTTTCAGCCATTACCAAACTTTGCACACACGTGTTTCAACCAGTTTCAATATTATGTGTGTTCAAAATGAAAAACACAAAATTCCATTTGAAACCTACACCTCTGATTCATTAGAAAAGCATCATGGTAGACTTCTTTTTCAATCACTCAAAAAAAAGAGTATTACACATAGTTCTGTGGAGAACCCCAATCAAATCCCCAAAGAACCTGTCTCTCCACACTTGCATCTTTCTTGTGCCTGCCTAACCTCACTGATTTCACTCAGGGAAAGAAAATAGACAACAAAGAACTGAAGAAAAGTGAGATGTGTAGTTACAGCGTGAAAAAGATGCCGAAGGCGGCGGGTGGGATTTACAGAAGAACATAAACATGGGAGGTGTCTGGGTGTGTTAGTAAATCACGGATGCCCAGGAGAATGTCTGCAGATCCCAAGGCCATGCGGTGCAGATGACTTTGAGCTGTCCCCAGGTGAACCTGCAAAGAGCAGCAAAGCTGTGCGGAGACTCGCTGCCGCTGCGCTTTGGTACCCTGCAGGAGCCGCTTTCTAAGCCTCAAGCACTTGGTACGTGTAACACTGCCATGTTACGTGCCTGTAGATCGAAGGAGACTCAAGGCTCAATTTGCTGGAGTTAGGATTCTCCTGAGGAGCTGAGCCACCTCAGTCAGGTGTTTCTAATAATTTAACTCCAGAAGATTCAGGCTTTTCACTTACTGTTTTTTCCAGTCATCAACAGCTGCTAGAAAGCTGTGTTTGAGCTTCCAGACTATGAAGTAGCATATCCTGTGAGCTGACATACAAACTCCTCTGTATTATTGGTACCATCAGGGCCTGAGACATACTTGCTGTCAATTAATTTAGTCTTTCCCAGGCTCATTTTATGTTTTAATGTGCTGGCATGAGAACTTAATCAGCCATTGCTTGGACAAACAAATACGATAACTATTGAGATAGAAGAAAGAATTTGACCTAGGCCAGTCTGTTTCAGGATCAAATATTACCTGTATTTAACCTTTCTCTGCATAGGTTAGAATCTCATACTATTCTCTCAAGACTTTGATTTTTGTTTTCCTAAATAATTATCTGGACTACCTGACTTTGTGCTTGGCTATCAAACTTGCTGAGTTAGGACCACTGAGGAAAGGTTAATGTGTTCTCCTGCTGCCGATTATGTCAGAATGGGCCAAGTCTCTGAAATACAAATATCCAAGACGCCAAAGTAAATATGCCAATTCCCTTGAACTCATTAGCAAAAGTTTATTTTAGATGTGATGGGATGTAAGCTATTCCTCCAGACCAGATGGATAGATTAGGATGGATGGAACTCATACATAAAGCTGGTCACTATCTATTGGAACTTAGTATTTCCTCGCTGAAAGACCAAAAATGGTTTAATTTATGGGTACACTTTTAGATACAAATATTTCATCACATATAGGTAGAATATTTTCTTTTAATCATTTCTGAGTTTCAATTTTGAGTGGAAATAAGGTAAATCCATTACCTGGCTCATGTTTCACACTAAAAGGGGAATGACAGCAATAATTCAGCGTGAGCAGCATCTAGGAGCATGAACAGCGTGTCGAAAGTCGTGTAGCGGTGGAGCTTAAAGTTAAAACAGGAGCAGCACGTCAGCATCTGAGGAAGTATCTGGTGCCTTTCTGTTTCTTCCCAGACCGTGTTGTTCTTTGAACAGAGGGAGCTGCCATTCAGCCCCGGCCGCTGCCAGGGCTGTAAGATAACACCAGCAGGAAGTGCCGTGAAGATAAATTCAAGATGGTAGCTACAAGTGGACTTGTCTGAACTGACTGCAGTTATAATTATATTGTGAAACGTATTTACAGTACAGCTGAAATGTACTTAATTGTTTATTAAAGGGAACAGTAGAAGAAAACATCTTATCTCAGTTCACTTCCATGCCATCCCCGATACACTCAGTCTCTGTTTATAGCTTGCAAGGGACAGGGTTTATTTGAGCTGGTTGTGTTTGGAGTTCATGGGGGTGTCTGCCTCAGCTGCAGAATGTACTCCACGAGTTCTCGTGTCGCTCCGCCTGGCTATTCTTTTTGTTGTCGTGCCAGGCTTTATCACCACTCACTTCTGGACAGTGTTAATGATGCAGTCACTTCCTCTCTGCCAAACAAGCGTAACATTCACCAGACATCCCCGTGTGTAACGGAACAAGTCAAGTATCATTACCTGAAATGGTAAAAAAAATTAATAAAAAAAGTTAATCCTGTTTATAGAAGGAATTTTTGATGGATGCTGAACATCCTTGTGAAAGATTAACACGAGGAAAAGCAGTCACTTCGGATAGCTGAGAATTTCAGCTGAGCGATGCTTCACAATACTCAGGTTTCTGAAAAAAAAAGTTACGGAATCAAGTTCCTTATCTTCATCTTTTACTGCAAAAACCTCTGTATTTCAAAGGGAAATGAAAGCCGGGCTAACAAATGGGGGAGGGGTGAAATCAGTGCTGTGTCACTGCCCAGCGCGCTGTCAGCCAGTAGTGTGGTGTGGCTGAGACGGACAGTGCTCAGCCAACCACAGTTGCCAAGGCATCTTTTCTCCTTCGTAACACACAAAATGTGTTTTATTGAGGGAGCCACATGGGAGGAGGAGGGACCTATAAAACCCCCCGGCGAATGCCAAGCCAGACAGAAGTGTTTGTATATATGTAATAGAAATTCTGGGAGAAAAAGTTATTTTGGGGAATTCTGAGAAACAGAAATGGCTGTAGAACTTTTGCTGAAGGTAAACAGGTTGACCACAATAAATTTCTTAGCAATTGTTTAAAAGACGATGATGTTTACCTTTGGAATTACACCACTTTGGAATTACACCACTGTGCTACCAACTACACCAGCTGGAGCAAATTTCCAAATATTACATTGTCTTTTCTCTTGGGGTTGACTCCATGCAAGAGAATAGCTCCCACTCCACACAGCTGAAGGGAGAAGTAGTCAGTGAGAGCCTCCCTGTGATACCCAGCTGAGCCAGTTCAATGCACTGGCCCAGAGGACTCCCTGCTTTTGATCACGGATGGAAGGCTGATGCTTGAGGATGTCTGTTGGATGAAGTAACCTTGCTGCAGAGCCACGTTCGCTATGTGGACGGCAATAGAGGACAAAACCTGGGAAGGGAGGTAGATAACTCCTCTCCTGGGAAGGGAGGTAGATAACTCTTCTGTAATCTTCACATTTTTTCCAAAGGCGAATTGGAATGGGATTTGGATCTGTGTGTTCAGAGATCATAGAAGTATCGTAGATCTATAACGATGTTGTTGCAGAGCCACGTTCGCTATGTGGACGGCAACAGAGGACAAAACCTGGAAAGGGAGGTAGATAACTCTTCTGTAATCTTCACATTTTTTCCAAAGGCGAATTGGAATGGGATTTGGATCTGTGTGTTCAGAGATCATAGAAGTATCGTAGATCTATAACGATGTTGTTCTGATGAGGCTTCAGAGTGGATTCTTCCTCCTTAGTTTGGACTGGAAAACCCGACTCGGACCAATAAAAGCTTCATAATGGAAGTTCTGTGAAAGCAAACTTTCCTCATAAAATGTTCTGTCTGGCCAAACCTGCACCTCATAGGTTTTGTCCAGCTCTACTTTAGAAAGCCCGTTGCCAACAAGGTCCTTCCTTCATGCACTCAGCAGTGAGTTTGAGGGTATAAAAAAAGAAAAGGTTTTCCATATCTCTGGAATTTATAGCAGCTCCTGCGTAGTTGTGAAGTGGACAGGCCAGCAGACATCAATCAGAGCTTGCAAAAGTAGTGCTGAAGAACAGGGAGGAAAAGAAATAAAACTGTTTTGCATCTTCCAACCTGCAGCACTGCTGTTTTGTTCACCTCATCAGCTGTTTTGACTCATTTCTAACAATGCACTGGCATCCCTTCCCCAGTTCAACCAGTCCTCACCAGGCCCC
>NW_010433607.1:10961-20730 GCF_000710305.1 Buceros rhinoceros silvestris | reverse complement strand
CTAAGGGGTTAAAAGACTAGAGTACATTTGTGACTTGTCAGTGACATATAATACCCAGGTCCTTCATGCAATCAACTTTTACTTGACATGTATTTGCTCATCACAGGACCCGCATTACTACTGGGAAAATGAAGAAAAACCTAAATTAACACTTGACATTCAATATGGTCAAGTCCTTAATTGGCTGGGCTTCCTGAGAAAGCAATTTTCTATTCCCCAAACTGTTCGTGTGTCATGTGTGGAGTGCAGCTCTTGGCCATCACTGCTGTCCCTCGCTCACTCTAATGAGAGCAGATGAATTAGTGCTACGTGACATGATTTTAGCAGGGCTCCCTCCTTCCCTCCCCCAGTCCTTTTCCTCTGTTAGTGACAGCTGTGTGGCGGGGGGTGCGGACAAGGACACTAAGAAATGCCTGTTCAAATAGTTCCACGAAGACTGAATATTTTTGAAATACGAAATGTTTTCTTGATATTCTTGGAACCTTGCAATTTAAAAGTAATAGGTAGGGAGAAGGAGATGCAGCAGTATAAATATACAAGAAATTCGCTGAATTTGTCTGGATATAAATTAACTTCTAGCATTTCTCCTATCCTTCCATTAACCTGTAGCAATCTAATTAAAATGGAAATCTCCTACACTGGAAAAGTAGTTTAAAAATGTTTAGATGGTCACTAGCTAGATGAATTTTCTGTTTTTTGTTTGTTTTGTTTATATTTCATTAAAAAAAAAAAAAGAAATCACTTCCACAGCATGCTTCCCAGTGTGACGAAGATCACATACTAGAGAAGCACAATTGTGTGTCCAGTTTGGAAATTAAAAACAAAGTGAGTGCAATGGTTGTAGTCTACAGGAAATTTCTTTCATCCAGTATGGTACTGATCACTTTACAATAAAATGTTAAATTCTAATAATGGTTTAACTATTTGAACACCAATGGAAATCCCACAAGGCATTCAAGTCTTTCCTGAGTATTTGCCAGCTGAGAGAACACAATTTATATTGCTAACATAAAAATAGAACAAATGAAAGTGATATAAATAACTGGAGTTTCAAGTAATATCAAAGTTAATAAATCAGAAAGAACAAAGCCTGAAGAAGCAGGATATTCAAAATAGTTAAATTGCCCACAAAAATATAATGAAGTATATACATACTTGAACATTTATTATTGAAAATGCACAAATGACTACAAAAAAAATTCCAGTAGACAGCTCTATGTGATCATATGGCTTCACTTGACTTCTTGTATGTAACAGAAAAGGCAACATGTATGTCATATTGCGATTGAACTTTAAAAAGTCTGGCATTGCAAAATCAATTTAAGCAAAAAAGATTGTACGAGTTACACTAACATTATAGCTGAACTTGCCTTGGGAAGAGTCCTTGTCTCAGATAAAAAACAAGTGGCTTTGCAATTTGCAAGTTATGTCTCCAAATCTGAGCCTGGCCTTGTGAAGTCACATTACTTCAGTAATATAATAAACAAGTGCGCACTGTTAGTTACAAGACAAAGGAATGACCTTTTTTTTGCTCAAAAATACATTGATAAACTGCATTATCCCAAATGAGAAGAGATTTTTCACTGTATGTTTCTGCATCTATGACAAAGGTGTGCCACTTTTAGTGGCTCTCATTGTAAATACTCCAGTAAAGCAACAACAACAGTTTAAAGACGTGCTTTTTCCTATCTGTCCCTACATAGAAGGGACACATATAGCTTTGGCCACAAGAATTTCTAGAATTCCTGTTTCTCGGGTATTAAATAAGCTCTCAAAACATAATAAAAGCTCAGACAACTATGATAAAAAATTAATATATCAGTCAGATATATTTGTGTGGTAGTTCTCCACACAAAAAAACCCCCAGCAAACTGAATGAGACCACCAGTCATACCTGTATCAGCAGAATGCTAAACTCCAGAGCACTTCATTGACAAGAAACAACTCCAAATTTGAAGCACTTGTAGATGAGGAAAGAAGTGGTTAAGGTTTTCTTTTAAAACAAAACTCATACTTTATTCCCATAATTTTTTTCAAGTAACAAGTACTGTAGCAGAAGCATCCTCAAGAAACAAAGGGCATAGTGATCTAGATAATAGTGTTGTGGTGACCTTTGAGACACTGACTAGTCCGTCAAGCACCATCTGCGATATGTACAGCATAGTTAAGAGCAGGATTATTAACTGCTCTAGAAACTGAAAAGCCATTTCAATCCTAAAAAAGAATATGAACTGAATTCTTTGAACGTGTACAGCTTGAGCTTCTGAGTACTGCCAGTTAATAAAGCCACATACTTCTCAGGATAGGATTCAAGAATTATGGTCAATATATGGCACCTCTCATCTTAAATTCATCCTACATTTTGGAAAACTATAAGCAAAGCAGCACTGTAGTACAAATCAACTTCACAATCAGTGAGACCACCTCTGCTGCTGAGAGATCACAGATACAGTGAAGTTCCTAGGAAACACAGGACTACTGTCTCATGGAACTGAAAGACATGCATGAAAAAAAGGCTTAGCTTTCCTTAAAAATATTAATTCTACTCGTGTAAGACATGCAACACCAGCATCCTGATTCAGCACCCTCAGATTTTAAACATGCAACCCCCTTCAAATTGCTGGATGAGAAATAGAAATGACAGCAAATAATGGGTCAGAAGAACTACTTGCTGCTAAACTGGGAGCTCCTTTCCTTACTGCCTACAGTAAAACAGCCCATTAAGAGTTGCTTTTTGAATAAAAACAAGTAAGTAATTTCAACTACGGCAAAGTGACATGTTTTAACTTGACATTTTGTTAAGGATGAGTACCCTGTGAAGTTCATAAAAGAGTGAAGAGATTCAGTGGAACATTAAGATTTACTATATATACTCAGTGCCACTGTCATTTCTGTGTAAAACACGTCAACCCGGAAATATCTGACTCAACAGCCCTAAGGTTATTTAGAATAGAAAGTGAGATTTTTACATGTTTCACTTTGATGCCATGAGAGCAGCTGCATTAAGTTCTCTTGGTGGTTTTCAAAACTCAAATAAAATGCTTGCTCTGTGTTTTCAAAGTTACTGTGCAAATGTGTGCCACCCACCCAGTCTGTAATAGCTTACATTCACCATTTTCAGAAAAGATAAACACAGCAGAGAAGGAAATGATAATATAAAAACAGCCTGGCACATGAAATGAGGAAAAGCATTGTAGACTATCTGGCAAGACAAAGCATACAAACATTATTTTGTGAAAATTAATAGCATCTGGAATCATACTCCCACCCCAGTACCCTCCCCCAGCCCCATGTCCAAATTAAAGGTATTTTATCTGATTTACAGTTGAGAGGTTGCTAAAAGTGGTAAGTCACAGCTGTGTTGACATTGAACTTCTTGAACACAGAAGACCAAAATCACACTGACACACTTTGCAGATGCTTCGTTACAAGCAGCACCAGTCACTTGATTTGAAATACCTAACCTTGTAAAAAACAGTTCATCTCCAGCCTCTTCTCTAGTTAATGTCTTCTTTACAGTTCTGGAAACACACCACACCTTATTATGTTTACACTGAGCTTATCTGCATTTTGATTGGAATTTGACAGCGACCAACATCTCAGCTCAATGGTACCTCAGACACTGCATAGAACAGGCCCCGCTTCCTCATTGTTTTAACTAGGCGCTCTGTCTTTTTGTTCCCACAGACATCTGTAATACAGTGACCTTCAGTTTAAAATACAAACTAATTAACTACCCATTCTGTTGAAATATGTTGGTACAATGTTGATATCTGACTTGCCTGGAGAATTTCAATTATGAACAGACTTACTTTTCCTTGCAACACAACAGTCACAAGAGCACTGGATGTCAAATTCTGCACGCAGCTAAATGATGCTTCTTTATAGCAGGTATCAGTATTTGCTTTTATACACCTTGATTCAGAAATTTGTATTCTCAGACCACCTTTCTTCCATCAACAAAATTACAACTACCTACGTAGGTGAGTATACTCTAATTGACTAGTACAGAAATTAGAGGACAGCTGCAACATCTGCACAATAACTGCACTTCTGAACACTGCAGACATTTCATCCAGTTCCTGGTACACCATTTAAAACGTGTGCTGGAGCTAGAAACACTGGCTTCTAGAAGCACTGGCTTCAACAACTTGCCAAAAAACAATGACTAAGTTTAGTCCTCTAATCATAACTTGAATAATTACAGCAGACTCTGAGGTTTTACCTTCACGCAGACAGATCCTTTCTAGACTAGAGCTAACATAACAATGGTGACTTCTGCCTCATGTTTTGAGTAGTTTTATGATAGGCAACGATTATCATACACAATACTTCCTGCAAAGCTCTGGCAGCACTGTATTTCTTAAAGAGCTGACCGGCAACCATATTTCACCCCACGTAGGAGGAAAGGACCATGTTTTTCCTAACTGTATTACAACAAGCTGAATCAAAAGCTGACACTGCAATTCAGCTAGCATTTTTTAAATCCTTACTTTTTTTTTAAATGTTTTAAACTATGAGATTTTCTCTGGTCTTGGGGCCATGAATACCTACATTTCTAGATGCCAATTTCCATATCTGCATTATGGTAGCAAAAGAAAATAATCTTGAATTCCAATCTACAGAATGTAATAGATAACAGCAATTACAAAAAACAAACAAACAAAAAACCCAACAACAAACTGTATTTTATTTGGTAGCGTGGAACCAGTGCCAGTTTTGCAGTTTTTTTCTGTGAGTCTCAGAGATCATAAATGCCTGAACAATGGATATTATTCATAATTCAAAATGAGAGTCCTTATTAATCAATTACATACTTAAAATTATGAAGAAAAGCTATGTACACTAGATACCTAAAACGATCACAGATAATATCATAAAAATCCATTTAGAGTAGATGAAGTAGTAGATAGAAGTATTTTTAAAGATGAAATTATTTAGAATTTGGAACATGTAAAGACTGCAGATTTAGCTTCAAGAGAAATTCTTTTCAATAGGACTACTAAGATTTTCTATAGGTATGTCCAGACTGTGTTACGGTGGTTACACAGATACATTATTCATATACTTGATTCATTAAAAAATATTTTAAAGGATGTTGAATTACTGTAATGTGAATTTTTTGCATGGAGGCTGCGGGTGCATTATTACTTTAATTCAAGACAGGGAAGAAAGAAAAGATTACAGGATTCACAAAAAGCACGTAGACGAGACTCAGACTGGCACACAGCGTGTGATAAAAGTCGAATATAGAACATAATGGGACATATGGAAAAATATCTTTTGTGCAGGGAAGGATGAATCAGAAGTTCACAGCTGGAATTTATGAGGATCCTTATTCAGTGGAGCATCTGTAGCCACTGTTTAGCTACATTCCCACATGGACAACAAAATGATGCCACAGAAGAGAACACATGTATCAAGCTACAGCTGGTACCTGTGCCCACCACCCCTTTCTTTTTCCCGAAGACACATCAGTCAGTTTTCCATTTACAGTTTGTGGGTGTATAAACATATACAATATGCAAGTCAGTGGATAGATTCAAAATGTCACATGTGACCACTGCTGAATTTTGGAAAGGATAGACATGTGGTATAGAAGGGGCAGGTTCAGAAAAAAAAAAAAATCAAAAAACCAAAAAGTCATTTAAAGCGAGTCTCAGGTCTATAGCTTTACTTCATGCATTTTACATATTTACATACTTCATGTACTTTGCATGCTAGAAAAGTTTTATTTCAGCTTGTTATCTTTAAACAGGCCTTTAAAAATGCAAATTGAAAGATTGTAGAAAACATGATTTATATTGGTCTATTTGGAAAAAACAAATTTCAGCTTTGCAATTATAAAACTGCACATGCATTGAATTGCTTTAAAATTGTCACACGACTTTTAGCTTCCCAAAATTGCAAAAAAATCAAAATAAGAACATAGAGAAAGACATTGTTTTGTGTCTGAGCAATTTTCACGCATAAGATGATGTATAAATACCACAAAAGATGTTTAAAGTGGGGTTAGTTTTGGTCTGGAAATTTGTGATGTTTTCTTGCTTTTTAAGATCATTGTTGTCTATGCTATGAGTTAAAAAAATTCCTTCCACTGCCTTCTGAATGATTTCGTTAACGAAGCTACAGATTAATGAAACATACATTTCTATGCAAGAAGAAAAATGCATTTTGATGTAAAAGAAATGCTCAGCACTGAGTTATCAGATAATTTTTTTTTTAAACAGCTAGCATATACCACACAGTTTCTCTTAACTGTGTAATTAAAGTTTTGACAAACCTAGATTTCAAAGGTCACACTTCTACAAATACTGCATTATTTGAAACTAGGGTATAATGTTCAAATGCTCTAACCCCTTCCAAAAATTTTACTTCTACAATTATTTCTTTACTTAACATGTATTTTACATGTGCTCTATCATGAAACAAGCAAAACACAAATTACCTCCTCCTGAGTAAAGACTGACTGTAGGAAAAGCCCTCAGAGCAGTTCCGTGATTACAGACTATGCCTGTATTGATTTCAGTGAGAATAAGACTAGGCTCTTAAAACTAAAATTTTCTGGTGTTGTAAAGTATCATTTTTCCACAGAAACCTTTTGTATCAGCAGGAGAGTCTGAGATACCTTGGTTTTGACCTGTTGTAGCATACTGACAGGCTGACTGTCAAGTTTCACAAGTTTCACAATAGAAAAAATAGGTAGAAATTCTTTTAGATAAATTGTCAAGTAAGTCTGATGATATAGGAAAGTCACTAACCATTTTTAATGTTGCCTGAACATTTTCCATGTTTTTGGTTGTATTCTAAGACCCAGTTTTTACTTTCTTCTTTAGACAATCAGACTGAGAAGCCTCTAATGAAACTAACCTCGTTAAGAAGTAAATACACCTATATGTATCTGCTTCAAGTTTTCCTCAAGATTTAAGGAAAACAAAAAAGATGACACTTTACAATAAGTGCTATGCCAGATTTGGAGAAGTTAGCATTTTTCTTGGAATAAAAATTCACTTACCATGAGATCCTACATTTGGCAAGTACTTCTATATAACTTATCTTTGTACCGCTAAAGACTAATTTAATATTACAGCTCATGCAACCAATTTTATTTTTTAAATATTTAAGGAAAGACAGTGTCTTCAGCATCAAAAGGTAAAAAAGAAATAATAAATACACATTTCCAAATGAATTAAAATGTTTCAGCTGTCTGTCTTATTTATTCCTGCAGAGAAAAATCAACATCTCAGTAGATTCTAGAGTGGTATATCAGAAGGTCTGGCAAAGTAGTGTAATAATATTCTATTTAGATTACTTTGTCTTTTGTTTTTAAAATGAGCTTGAATTCTAGGAAAGAGGGAAGCAAAGTGGGAAGAAACCGGAAATTATACATGGCACAAACAAACACAAGTCAGCCATATACACCTTAATGTATAACGGTGTATACCAATCAGCTATCACTATTCTAACAGAAATTCAACTTTTTAAAAAAGTAGAACAGTGATAAGAAAATGTAGTAAGTAAAATCTGTGACAATGAGATCCCATGTTGGACAGGCAGATGCTATACCTTTTTCCATACATGACAAAAACATATGTGAGTTGAGAGTTTTTTTCCTAGCAGAAATGAAATGATTGATAGCCTCCATCTGAAAATTTATTTGCCTGTAGCAATCTGATCATTCTTTCTCATTCTCTCTCCCTCTTCCCCCCTGCCCTGAACCGAACTTTAGCATTGCGTTAACAACAGACTGGTGGATAGGCGGATCTATTAAAATGAGTAACTCACTGCGTAAGGTACTTTTCTTGCAGTATGCTCCATCTGCATGAAGTCAATGTTTTGGTGTGCTGTCTGCTGCTGTAACCAGTCCTCTCCCAGATATCAACGAAGCTGTGCATACATTTTATTCTTTTTTATGCAAATTATGGCTTTGGAGAGGTCATGCCTCAACACCATTGAATTAATAAGCAGTCAATCTGTGATATAAAGAAGGTATTTATAATCATCAATCACCTCTCAGATTATTATTACATTGTTTGCAGAACATTATAAACTGTTAAGTATTGTGCATTTCTTTATGGCATTCTGCATAAAAATGCAGGAAAGCATAGGAATCAATCTCTTTTTTCAGAGGCTTGTATAGAGAGCACTTCTGCTACCTTTAAGAACACCAGCAGTTAAAGAGTGAGCTGTTTCATAAAGCTGTTTGTACACCGATGTTCGTGTTACACTTGAGGGACACGGGAATTTAGAAAACAGGTTTTTGTTTGAAGCTTTGAATGCTAAAATAAAAGCCACCTCACAGCAAACACTGAAAATAACTCCATAAATAAATCACATTATTTAATATTGAACAAAAATAGGATCTTTACAATTTGTAGCACAAATGATAAAGTTCTTACATAACTGTAATGTTTTTCCTGGTTTAGAAGCAGTAAGCCAGAGATTGTTTTTGCTTTTCATACCTCCTTTCCACAACCCCTTCTTCTGTGCATTCTAATTTAAAAGAAAAACTAATATTAGATAAAGCAACACATAATTTGACAGCCTACCAGTTAAATTCTGACAGGGTCAATAAAATGAGAGCTTGCAGGAGTCCCAGATGAGGAACAATTTCATGAATGCCTCCATTGTGTAAACTCTCTGTATATCCTGCCTGCAAATGACAGTCATATGCCACCAGCTGCAGGAGGCATTCCAGCAATGTCAACTGCTGTGGGGCATTAAGACAGGGTACATGAGTTGGTACTACTTTGTATTTTTCCCTGGCTAAAGAGAGGGCTGTCATGCTTAACTCATTTAAGTGTTATTTTTCTAAAGACTATGGTGTTTATTTAGAAATGTAAGAAAATATATAATTAAAGTCTTGCTAATGGAGCTCCTCATTGTAATAGTAGTTTTATTATATAAAGCCAGCTGGAAGTAATTATTAATTTTTTTTTTTAGTTTGTACCTCCTTCCTCCAAGACATCTATTTCAGATGTTCTTATCAAATTTACGTATTTTAAAAAGTAAACTGTTCAGTGCACAAACAGCCACTAAAAGTTACAATAGGAAATGTGAAAAATCCAATGTCCACTACTCAAAAATACAGTGACTATCACTTCTGATGAAGACTGTTTTCCTATGAATGCCATTTTACAGATTGTCATAAAATTTAAGTTTTAGAAAATTCTTGCAAGCAAAAATAAAAACTTGGCACATTTTTAATTAAGAACTAAGTCTGAACGTGGTGACACAGTTTATGGTTTTAATTGTTTTTAAACAACTCACTGCTGTCCAAGCTGATTATTTTTTTGTCTCCTAAGTATACATAGGTGGAAAAAAAAGTGTTCAATCATTCTATGAGTTTAATTTTCCCATTTTTCTTGATATTTATTTTGTAAAAAAAAACACGAAGTTCATATTCAAGGTAGACGAATGCCGATATACCGATGGCTCCTTTTTAAGTATGAGCAGTGCCTTGGTTAAGAAATTGTATAAAGTAGAGATCAAACTGAGATGCTTTTCAGCACCTTCCATGTGATAAGCCAGAGCATCATGCATTTTTATTATGCTCTTGCACACAGGAACACTGAAATACAAAAAACTGAACTCCTTGCATGTCAGCACCTACATTCAGCCATCCTTGGAAGGGATGCTTCTCCTTTCTGCCCCTCATTACTTCCTATAGTTCCTTATAATCAAGATAGATAAGTTCTGATTATTCAATTAATACCAAGAAGAGTTTTTCTTTTAATACATGTTCAGATATATATATTCAGAGCAAGAA
>NW_010433607.1:8911-10828 GCF_000710305.1 Buceros rhinoceros silvestris | reverse complement strand
AAATGAGGAAAGGCATAAATAAATAAAGGATATCAATAATAATCTATCATAAAATGACATTTTGCTGTTGTGCTTCTGCAGGAGCCGAAACATCTCACAAGACATCCCTCTGAAAGCAGTAATAAAACTGCAGTACAGTACACAAGGCCTTGTATTCTATGCAGGCAAAGGGCAATGAATATGCTAAAAGGAAATCAATCTGCATAAAAAGATCTGACAATAACGTCTTCAGGTTTGTTTGGGGTTTTTTGTTTGTGTTTTTTTTTCTTAATGAGAAAACAAAGAAGATAGAACACTTTGGGAAGCCAAATTTTTATGTAAACAAGAATAATTCCTTTCAAAATGCTATTTTATTGATTAAATTACCTTTATCCTACTGTGTTGCTGTTGGCAATTTCAGTTAGCAGGGAGTCTTGTAAACATTTTTCCTCCAATTTAATTTCATGTTGAATTACACTGCCCAAATTTCATTTTGAGATTTCTGATTCGAAAAATTCAAAACTTCAGAAGTAAACTGGAAGCAACCATAATTTTGCACCAGTTTCCAGGGTAACCCTGAATGAAAAATTGAACTTTCAGTAACTTACGCATAAAATCATACACAGATCTATAAGTGTCTAAAAACTCAGACCTGACCAGAGACTTTAACAGAGAACCTGATTTGATTTCTAGATTCTGATAAAATGGGAAGCCAGGTTTGGATTTCTTTAAGGAAATGCAATGATCATTTTTTTTTTTTTAAATTATGTTCATCTCCTTAGCATCTAAATAATAGAAAACATTAAAATACACAAGAGCAACTTTCTTTACCACTGTAGAATCATCTTGCAAAATACCTGCACATTTAGCTTCATAAAAGTTACACGCATACAGAAGACTTACAAAACAGATCTCCTGGTTACAACTCACTTTGAAGGCTAATACACCACTATCTGTAATTCTGAACCTAAACTGTATGCTGTCCTTGATGCATGACAGGGCCTCCAATGACATGAATGGAAAACACATGCTCAGATCACAGTGAGGATATGATCCTTTATATTCTCTTTTCCTCTCACTGGTACACACCAAATGTTGAATTGTTCATCTGAGAACCCCACTGTATGACATTTTCATTCAAACTGTTCACAGTCAGAAGTGTTGCATTTTAAAGTTACTGATCTTTAAGACATACACGATGGAATGCATGGAGCAAAATACGTATGCAGAGAATCAGATAATCTATCTCCTTCCCCGCAATTCTGGTTAAATAAAATTTAAAAAGAACCATCACAAAAAAAAAAACCACGTTCATCAGGTGTTCCCTGAGTTGCTATGTATTACTGGGAAAAAGAAAAGCAATTAAAGCTCTTTTCAACATTAGCTACAGTAGGTACACAAAAAAAAAAAATCCAGAGACATTTACCATGCCACTGGATTTCTTCTGTAAGGGGCATTTTCCAAAATGTGCAAGTGGGCAGACTGTAGCACTGATCTCTCCTCATGTGTTTGCGTTGTGGTCCATTTCCAAATAAACATAATCTCAAATGCCACAATTAAGTTTACCACCAAGTGACAGTACATTTCAGCTTTAATGACAGCCCTAGCATAAATTTTCTCACTTTCCATAAAGCTTCTTGAAGTATCACTTATTATTCACTTTATAAGAAAAGCTTGCTGACTTCGTGTTGTGCATGGGAAGGAATGGCAGGATTGTAATCGTGTCATTTTCTCTCCTGAACGCCCATGCTCTCTAAGCAGCAGATGACACTCTCTCCTTTCCTTTGCACAAGTGCACAGATATGCATCATCAGTAGAGGATGGGGATGCAATGGCTTCCCGAGAGAGTCAGAATATCATCAATGGTACATTGTTGGCAAGTTCACACTGATCAAAGCAATTCTGAGATGCTCACCCTCTGCACAACACACCCCCTCA
>NW_010433607.1:2357-8784 GCF_000710305.1 Buceros rhinoceros silvestris | reverse complement strand
CCGCCACCCCCCCACACCCACATGCCCCCCCCCTCTGAAAACGATAGCCTCTATGACAAAATGTTGTGTGATACAGTCATAGAAGTGGCACTGTTTTCTTCGTCAGCGGAGGAAAATAATTTAGAAAACAGTTGACAATTAGTAAGGGAAAGGAGGCATTAGGGCTTTACTATAATGGGTGGTGTGAGCAGTAACAAAGCAACAGATGCCTGTCCATAGTCTTATGTACAGTCTCTTATTTTGGACATTTGTTAGACAGATTGATGCTAAGCTAAAGAATGAACTTTAACTCATTGAAAATCTGTATATAAAATACCTTCATTCATTTAATGAAACTGCTTTTTAACTTTACCCTCTTCTACGGGCAGGCTGGGCAAAAAATAAATCCCTTAATTACAGTTTATCTAGATGCTGAAACTTTGTCATTACATTCTCTGAATTATAGTAAAAAGCTGCATTAGTGATTCTCTTTCTGAACTAAAAGATTAAGAGACAGGAACAATGGAATTCTCCCCTTCTCCCTCTTCTCTGTTTCAGCCTTCTCTTTTTTGAGCCAGTATGATTCATCATCTCCTGGGTATACTAGGAGCCCCAAGTTTGGAAATACTTCTAAACTGTGAAGAACCATTAGTCGACAAGGCAAATCCTATTAGAAAAGCGCAAACACTATCGCTTGAGAAAAATAACTAAACAAAGAAAGCTATACAAAGCGTATGTTTTGAGCATTTGTAGTAGAAAGTAAAAGCTCTTTAAAGCTTTGGTTTCTGATTGTACTTTATGACAGCAGTACTGTATCAGTGAACAGAGTGTTCCTTTGCAATCAGCACAGTGTCACAACGACCTGGCAAATGCGAATGCTTTCACTATCACTATAGTCCTTGCAATCTTGCCTCAGCTGTGACCCATTCACTTTTGCCCCAGCTTCACTAAGATGCCTTACTCAGCATCTAATTAGTTAGGGAAGATTTGCCTTGGCTCTTAACCCTGACATAAAAGCAGGAGTCTCCGCTGCTGTTCTATACCAAATCTGTTCTGTCACTACATTAATCAAATCCCCATAAAACTATACATGAGTAAGTAACTACTAAAATACAAAGTAGAAAAATAGAAAAACTATATATTTTAAGACATTAAACATTTGTGCTTATTGCAGAATATATTTGAGCATGTGCTTTAATGTATGCTTCAATGCTTCATGCAGATTTTACAGTTTTGTGCACACGTCTCAAAGTTAAGCAAATACCTGTCAGTGTCCTTAGCACATCATCAAGTAGTATATATAACGGCACAAGTGTGTTGAAACACTTTATGCATACATGTGCAAGATTAATATGTATAGAGAGAAATAGGAATAATTTTGCTAAGTCTCAGTTCTGCAAATACGGAAGAGAGTAAGAGAAGCTATTGAGAGGGTTTTTTATTTTTAATCACACATCATGCACACAGTCATGTATCTATCACTGCATATAAGTATGTCTAGTGCTATATACCATACAAAACATCCTGTGCATTTTCCATACAAAAAAGCTTGTGCTTTTGGCGTGAACAATATTTTCTACTGCCTCTATTTGGAGGCACAAAATTCTTGATGCAAATGTTTGTAATTTGCTAAAAAGACAATAACCATTATAGGTCTAATACCACGCTTTACCAACTAAATTAAAGCAAGTGCGTGAAATGAGACAATGTAACCTGACAAAGCTTCTGAATTCATACCAACACATAAACTTACAATCAACAACTTAAAAAAACCTACCTAGGGCCAGCTAAGCTTTACAATGTTGTGATAAAGTTATATATATTACATCAAATTATATTTGCTGACACTTACTGACAAAGCTGATTGTTAACTACTGTAAGCTACAAAATGCATTTTACCTCCCAAAATGTTCTTGATAAATCAACATATGGAATTATACCCTGTAGCCAAATTAAGTTTGAACTCTTTTTGCATGTACACTTATATTAAAAGTTATATGCTATAGTAAAAGTTAATTACTTAACAAATGTTAAAATTGCACACAATCTCTATGACCAGCAACCCAGGAACATTTAAAAAGCTTTCACTTTCAATCTATTAGACATTACACTATGCTCCTGTTTTTAAAGAGATTCAATAAACAGTTCGTGTCTATGTCTACACCAAGGTTAGGAACTACTGGACTGAAGAATGTAAGTTCAGCTCAAAACAGGCAATGCATGTTGTATACAGTTTAGTATTTCTAGCAATGTTAATGCATACTCTATGTCTTTTAAGCATTATTTAGTTTTCCTTGGAATAAGCATGCATTTATGCAAGGAAAAAAAGTTGAATTTATGGTACCATATCTCTCATGAACAGATGCATCTATATTAATATACATCATTGATTTAATTTTTAGTTTTCTTGGCTTCCCGCTCACCTATCTAGAAGTGATTTCTCTGGTGATAACTAACACATCATGCTAATGAGAGAACCTCATGTACAATAGAGAAATGTCACTACTAATAATATTTGCATGAAGTTAAATAAAGCAACTGTAAGAGAATGTCAGACAGTTGTTCTTTAATAAGATACAGTTACACAATGAAATTATGTTGTTAATTTTGTTACATCATTGAGTGAATCCTAAATTACTATATAATGACGCACAGATCCATCTGTAATTCTGATACACTGCTTATTCACTCTCACATTGGAAAAAAAGCTTCTGGAAACAGTATTACCTTTTTATCTGAAACGGATTAAACATACTTCTTTCCTAACAGAAAGGTACATGACTCTGGCATTTTGTGTCACTGTGGGTTACAGCCATTTCTTTTACAGTCTCATTTCTAAATGACTTTAAAGTATTTTAGAACATTACAGCCCTTAAGGTAGCTGGATGAAGAAAAATTACATTTCTTATTCTGACAAACGCACAAAACATTTATGAAAGCAGACAATCACAAAAGCCTGCTTTTTTTAATCAATCAAATCCAGACCTTCTTTTCTGTTGTTAACAACTCCTTGCCAGAACTAGAACGGGCAGTGGGTGCCCTGGACTTAACCAGATGAGCATGGAAGAGAAGCCAAGGGTTTCTGCTCATTCTCGACCTGTCACTGATCAAAGTGACCCAAAGAAGCACTCCTTTTTAAAAGTTAAGATTTATGCCCTTTGAGGTTATCAGACATTCTTCTGTATACAGAATGGGATGACCCCTTTCAAGTGAATCACACACTTTTACATGGACAAAAGGTGCAGAGGCAAAACAATGCAGTCAAGTGGCCATGTCATAAACTTCTTGCAGGTAATTTAGGAAACTATTCCTCTTCTCCTCTAACCCCACTAAAACCTATTGCCCTGGAATGTGAAGATGTCTTTTTCTTTCTTAGTTTTCTCTAAGAAAACAAACCAAAAATAAATAGCAGCATACTTGTTGTTAATAGCCTAAATCTGTACAATCAATCCTAATTTTTCTAAGACACATACAGTTTCTTGTCATACTGCAGCAGGATTTCCTTTTTTGAGAAAAGTTATTCATTCCTACAGTATGCAAGTAGCAGAGCAGAGTGAGTTGAGAGGTAAGAGGAGGGAGGGATCGCAAGGTTTTTTTTTGTTCTAAATCATTTTTCTTGCCATGCTCCAATCTTTGTACTAAAAACCTGCTTGAGATTAAGTTACAACTCCAAGGAAAAGTGATGTGGCTGGGTTTTGTTTACTTCTAAAAATCCTGTGGAAAGCCAGCATTATACTTAGAAATTTAAAAATGAAATGTCTCCAGCATTACTATGTATAGCTGGAAAAGTTTCATTAAACAGTTCTTTAAATCCATGCCAAACTTTGCTAGCAAGTTATGTACATTTCATAACTTCGTGTTATTTGTACTTATAAAAGCAATTTTTCTTAAAGCATAGAAAAAAATTTTAAAATACTTACATTTCCAGAAGACAGATTGAAAATAGTTAACTGACGAAAATAGGTAACAGAAAACAATATTCAAAATTTTAGTGATTTAGAAAGAAACATTGGCACTTAGACACAAATTTGCAGCTGCACTTGCAGTCTATGCTTATAGTTTGTGCGAGCTAGCAAGTTGTAACAGCCTTAACAAATCAGAAATATAAGACAAAATATTATCCTTAAAGAGGAGATAAATACCTTCAGCAAAATAACTTACCCTCCTCTTAAATGCATGATGAAAGCATATTTAGACTGAATATGTTTAGCACATGACAAACAAACAAAATATGACAAAGAGATTAGTATGTGAACGTGTTAGGTACATAGTTTTAAGAAATAAATCTGTTCGACATTACCATCTTTGCAGTGTTACTGTGTGTGTATTCCAATGGAAGGATACACACTGATACAGCATCTAGCACACATTTAGTACATTACTTCTATACAGATTTCAACACGACCACACGTATTCAATAATGTGCAAAATCAATTAATACTCAAGAATTAGCACATTTAAAATATTATTTAAAAAAGAAAATGGAAACCATTTGGCTTGGTCTAATGAGCTAATTGTCTCAAATTATTTGACCCCTTCTTACACATTGTGATGCTCTTTTATTTAGTTTTGTTTCCTTCTTTGTCAGTGTTAAACATTTCCTAGTATTTCAGAGATCACAGAGGCTATAGCTGTTGAAAAAGGTCTAATACTAAACAGGCAATCTAATACTACCTATGTGGTTCAATCGTCATTTATCAATTGATTGTTATCTGGATCTAGTTATGTTAACACTTTTGTGGCTGAAATGGAAAAAACCTTTTCTTCTTTTCATCTCACTTCTTACTAAAACAAGAAAGTAAGTAAAAAACAACTGCTTTCCATGCTATTGCTCAATATCAGTATAATCAAATATGCTATGTGTCACAGACATGAACACAGCTGATAGTGCTTGTAAGCAGTGCCGTAGCAGTTCACACTTCCTAGTGCCACACAGTGTTTTTGAAAAGTGCATCTCTACCAGGAAATTAACTTTTTTACTTTCAAGAATAGGAAATTAAACAGAGTTGCTTATTTGCCTTACGTTGATTACATTCTATACCAGAGTACTGTATCAGCAGTAATCAGGGTCCCTCTACAGGATATATCAAAATATTCCTTATTCAAATGCCTTCATCCTCTCCTGAGCTATACTGCTTCAACTGTCGTACACAGACAACCGCTATTGGTTATTAACTATCTGCTTTAGAGTTTTTCTTGGCTCTAAAGTTTTTTTTTTTAATTAAATTACCATTTTATGGCCAGTCTTCAGGCATGCTTTGTTACTGTAAACTATAAAAACCTAATTACTTTCTCTCTCTTCTCTTACAGTACAACGCCTCTCAGGTAAATGAGTTCATTCATCTTATGTCCAACATTAAATAAAAGTCTAATATTAATATACAAATAATTTACTAACTCCTCTTTTGGCTATCACAATGTTTCAATTATTACCAGTCAGTGTCAGACCGTAACTAGAAACTGCTTTTCAGAAAGGCAAGACGACCCCTGGTAGGGAGTCACCCTGTCAAAAAAAAAAAAAAACCCTCCAGGTTGAACTTCCCTCCCCTGCTCGAGCCCCGACCAAGCTGAAAGTTTCTTCCTCTCTTTTTTTTCTCCCTCCTTTTTTTTCTCCCCCCTTTCCCTTCACCCAGAAGGGCCAAGCAATTGTGCAAGATTAGCTATAACACACACACAGGGCACGTATCACCCAGTGCATGGTACAGAGACACTGGCTCCTGTGATTAATTATCAGTTATTACTGGCCTTGCAGTAACATTTTCGCTTTCCCGTCAGAACCGGCATACCAAGCTGCCTTAAACGCGGCCCCCGGTGAAGGAGCAGCTCTGGGGAGGACGCCAAGGCACAGCTCCGCAGAGAGGGGGAGAGAGAGAGGGAGCGAGCGTGGAGAGGGAGCGGGAGAGGGACCCGAGGACTGAAACTGTCTCCTCTAACGACCCTCAGCTCCGCGCTGGCAGCTGCTGCAGCAGGACGGCTCGCCGCTCCTTCCCGCTGAATAAAACTGTGTTCTGCCACATGAAGTCAATTATGCCGTTCTGAGAGGCCCTCTAAATTTAGTATCAGTTTGATTTGGGGGCTTATGTATTCAGGAAGAAAGAAAGGAGTTTTGCTGGGATAGCAAATACTTTTATTTATGGGACGGGGGCAGAGCGAGGGGAAAACGACTGAAACAAAACAAAAGCAAACAAAGAAAAACAGTCTTAATACAAGCAAAGCTCGATTTGAAAACTTTAAAACAAATGCTTTGCTTTTACTTAAAGCTTTAATATTTTTTCCTCTTTTAAAAAGGAGCCCTTAGGGAAGCAATGAAGTAACCACGCACATTCCGATGACATAGTTATGACAGTTCAGAGGCTAACTATGTAGTGATGAATGAAACTAAAATGAAACGTGGAAAGAAAGGGAAAAAGGAGGGGGGGGGGGGGGAAAAGAGCACAAAACCCCCAGT
>NW_010433606.1:2993-7668 GCF_000710305.1 Buceros rhinoceros silvestris | reverse complement strand
AGGGAAGGTTTGGCTAACCCAGGACAACATGTCACACATACATAGTGTTTGACCATCATCAATTTATCTGATTCTAGTATTCAAAAAAAATATGGAACTATTGACTCTTTTTCCTGTCATGTATCAGAGTAAAACATTCAAAATTCAAAAATGCCTCTAGGATAGAAACAAGTATTTCATGTTCAGCTCCAGATTTTCTTCTTTTTCTTTTCATTCCGTAAGTATGCCTTTTTCTGCACTGCTTTTTGTCTCACAAAAATTGCAGTGACCTGTAGTTACTATGTATTTGAACTTCTCTTTGAACTCTTGTATGGAAGTTATCAAATAGAAATATGGTTCAGTAACTAGTGATGTTTGTAGCAGATTCCTCCCTGTGAGTATTTGAGATTGAACTGGCCATTTAAAAAAAATGAGAAACATTTTCCCAGAGACCTTCAGCAATTTTTTGTGCTGAATTCATTATGCAATTGAAATTTCCAAGTCCTCACCTAATCTACTTCAACAGTTCAACAAAGCTTTCAGAGAGGTTAAAGCCGAAAATACATTACCAATAGAAACAGGGTTGTTGTTTTCTTTTTAAACGCCTACATTCTTCATTTGTTTATATATTGAACATATTCAAAGAAATGTTTTGTTTGGAGAAAGAAAGTTGTAATTATATTTTTGGAAGCAAATGAGAGTTCTGATGTAGCTGTAGAGATGAGAAAAACCCATAGTAAATGAGCTTCGTGCCAACAGGCTTTTTTTTTTTAATTGAAATATACTATCTGTAAAGTCTGTGGCCACACAGCATCTGCAGACTTAAAGGTAAGTTTTCATTTGGCTGTAGGCACATTCTGTACTCCAGACCTAGTTGGTAGGAATGGTTCCCCTAGGCTTTAAAACAAAGCATTCAGTAAGATAACTATAGCACCTCTGAGTTCAGCAGAGTATCTGTCTCTGTCCTCATAATGCCTTTTTTTGGCCCCTGTAGTTGTAATAATTTGTCAGAAATTGGCTGTTAAAATTGCAAAATAATTTTTATGAACTGGTCATATTCTGAAACCGCAGAATGAAATTCTTGTAAAGAGAATGAAGCACAGATGCAACAGCACCATTCATTCTACCTGATGATGAAAAACTGGGCAATGGATAGAACCATTGGATCAAGATATACAGGACTATCCCTGTTTTTCCAATCTAAATTCTTATCAATGATTTCACTCATAATTTCCAATTTTCTCTGCTGAAGAAGGAAAATGTTTTATGGATCCTAGATTGCAGCAAAGTGATTTTTTTCTAAACATTTTCAGCACTGAATAAGATTGATTTCAATTTTTTTCCAAACTCTAAATTCAATAAATAACCAAGAAAATATTCAATAAAGAAAAAATATTTACCAAGATGAGATGTTTGTGGCACTTTATTTCACACTTCAGTCATCAGGCAACTTCATACTTCAGATAACTGGGATTAGAGCTTGCACAATTTGGCTCCAAAATAAAGGCTGCTAACCAGAAGGGGAGACATCTGTCTCCATGAGCTGGACTAATAAAGAAAACTGCTATCTATGAGGTAGTCTGACATGGGTATACAAAAGTGTGGGGTAGTGGTCCATGTCTATCCATCATATTAAAGTCAAACTTCATGAGACAGGCTCAATGATTGTAAGGCATAGAAAAAGATCCTTTTTCAAAGTTTTCATTTAGGCTTTACAGCTTTTACTTCTCACCTTCTGTGTGTGAATTTATCATCTCTTTCATGGCAGATAAATCACTGGTGAGTAATGGATGTGAAGTTCCCTATAGGCACCCTGCAGTTTGTGACACATCTAGTGAAATACCCTTTATATCATTATATTAGAATAGCTTCCTTTTTTAAAAAAAAAATTAATCTCCTTTTAAAACAAAAGTTTAATGATACACCTAAAATGAGATCTGCAAATGCTATTGCCTCTTCCACCAGAGAAGTTAGAAAGGCAAAGTTTGATGACTCTCTGAAATAACTATTCAGACCGGAAGTATTACTTAAAGTCCTGCAAGTAGGAGTATAGTAGTAGAAGTGGTCTTTGAATGAACAGCTCACTCCAGCCAAAATATCATTATTCAGACTGATTGGATGTAGCCTCTACCAGACTGAAGACACTGAGAAGGTAATAGAACAACATCAAGGTTGTGAGAGAAGTGTGATAATTCCACTTATCCCTTGTTCATGTGATATCACATTCTTTATCTACGCAAATTCATGAGCTAAGCAAGGTTATTAGGTGAAAATTTAGAGTTTAGGTAGAGAGTTCAGGTAACAATTTGTTATTATATTTCCTGATTGCAGAATTCTTGGTCTGAGTAATTTTTACTTCAGGGTCCAGAAAGAGACAAACACAAAACTCACCAGGATAATCAGCATTTAAAATGAAAGGTTGGGGCTAATATACAAGGCCATGTCATGGTTTCTGTTTAAAATTGCATTTCACAATTATAATAAAGTGTAACTCTGCACAAATACATGGTATTACCATTGAGCAAAGAATATCAAATCACTTAGTGTGACTGTTTAATGTTTTAGTACTTTATCCAAAATTATATGGTACCATTGAATTATTGTATTTGCCTCATAGATTTTTAAAATTTGTTCGTTCTTTGAAAAAAGCCAAATATGACCATCACTGCACGCATTTTTAAAAGGTGAAAGAACAAAATTCACATTTCAGTCAATGGCTGTATCCAAATTTTATGCATTCTTCAAAAAACACACACATCATTTAAAGATGCATTTGAAAATTAAAAAGCTTGGCTAAATTCTTAACCAAGTTGAAATTGTTGAAGTAAATTCTTTGCAATGTCTTGGTGTAAAGAACGATAATGAATGTCGTAGATGTTGCTACTGTTTCTTAAATTGCTTCTTGGGAATGAAATGCTGGCTTTTGGATATGATTGGTAAAAACCCAATGATTGCAAATGAAAAATGTTAAATCTCAAACTAGAGTATGCTTTTTTACAGTCATGGCCCACAAGCATAATTCTATTGTTTCAGTAAAAACGGAAAACTTTAATTTTTCTCTGTGAGAAAAATAGCAATTAGTGATAAATGATGTCACGGTAAGAGGCTGTTTCCCAGGGAATAACTTGTACTTGCATGTTCTAGGTTGTGAAATATCACTCGTACATCCTTCTGGGATTACACAGGAAGCACTGATCCAGCAGAGAAATATTCTAACTACCAATTTCATTTCAGCAACCACAAAGTACTATTTAATCAAAAGGCTTTATCATTCCCTTTAAAAATATCACTACTCTATGACCACAATTCAGTACGGTGTCAAGTATGTCACTTTATTTCACAGAATAACAGTTTTGGATTAATTTCAGAAGTTATGGCTCTTACTCGTCAGGTTTTTTCGTTGTTTGTTTTGTTTTAATGCTGTTAAGAACAAAAAAGATTGGGGAAAAAAAAGAAAATTTTGAGTACTTCTGAAAACTTGTTTTAAAGTTTCTCAGGTTTATGAGGGGTAATACCATTGTAACTTAGCAGATCTAATATCACAGGGGGTTTTTTTTGTGTAATGTGTCACTGTGGTACAAGAGAATTTATGAGACAAGTGTTCAGAAAGTATCTGCTTCCTGAATCTGTGAGCCACAGGGGTTAAAAGTAATTTTGATGAATTAATCGCTTACTTAGGAAATAAATAACATGCATAAACAGCTTTTTAATCTCAAACTCCAATTATAGATTGACTTCGAGGAAACCTTTTCTTTAGGAGGTGCACAGTGTATTATTTATATACATATTATTAACAATTCCTTTCTGCTGGACACAAAGACAGGGTTTTTTTATCATGCTTGCCAAATCATTATTCTTTAAAGTTAAATGTGGTCTGACTGGAGCCTGTGAAGTTTACAAGAGAGAAAGAAACTGTCCCTTGACCTTCTGTACTTTCTAGCATCCATGAAACTACATCATCAAAGACAACTTCCATTTTAGTCCAAATGAAGGACTAAACTCAATATTTTGGACTACTGAGATTGACAATATTATTAGTTAGATTCAACTAGGGTATTTCTGTCTGGATGAGATTTGCTATACATGAGGCTTACACACTATTTGAATCTGACTTTAAACCTTTTTCTAAAGCTTGGTCTTTACACAGAACTGATTGTTATCCATTTGTACATTGTTGCAAACCGCAATTCATGTTGGCTGAAGGAACAATTTTATAGACATATTCGTATCCACTGTTTTATTATGTAAATTGCTAACAGCGTGAACATCCACTGAACAGACAAAACTCAAGCTGTATAAAAAACTGCCTAAGTCACCTTGCAGTGTTCTGTACCCTGACCATCTCATCAAATCTCTACAATCAAGAAGAAATGCATGTGAAGAAAAAAGAGATTATTACATCTTTCAGGGGAAAAAACCAGACGACTTTGAAGGGAGTCATGTAATACAAGTGAGTATAAACATACATATATATATATATTTAGGGCACTTAAAATCTTTTCTGTTCCTCTGTGCAATGTAGTTGCCTGCACATTTAGGCCTTAGGGATAAATCCTGAAGCCTATTAACTTGGTTTATTGACAAGCTTCAAATTTTACCTTTTCTGTTCTTTCCATCTGATTTCTGCTAGCAAATTAGTTATTTAGAACTAGAGTTATGGGGGGAACAGGTGGTGCTTGAGAAATTCCAGCAGGAA
>NW_010433606.1:0-2867 GCF_000710305.1 Buceros rhinoceros silvestris | reverse complement strand
AGGAATCTACTTCTCCATCTCTGTCTGGCACATGAATATATACACTCTGCGGGGGGAAAAAAAGCAAAGCTGTCTCAAAGCCCATTTGTGTTAATATATGTAGATCAAAGTTCATGGAGAAATAAGGAGAATGTACATATGAAAACAATTGCATTAACATTTTCATATCATTTGTTTAGCATAAGAGTAAATCCACAATTAAACAATATACATTCATGTTGTCACAGACTAGGCCTGGGCCGGCCCCTAGGAAAAGTGACAGATGCTCTCTGTTAACCCCTTTCCCTTCCCAAATGGGAAAAGAGAAGGAATAAGGGAGGGAGTCTTTGGATTCGAAAAGAAAACTAAAATGCTTTAATGACAATAATAATAAAATGATACATATACAAATATATACAATACCAGTACTGAACCCAACCCCCCTGATGGTGACCACATCACCATCACCACTGATGTTGTGGGGCAGACACTGGCAAAGTCCCTGACTGAACTCAGTGGCAGATGGTAACTGGGTTTAGGAGCTGGATTCTAGAACTGGATTCAGGAATGCATGGATTGGGAGCAAAGTGGAACAGGCAGAGTTCCCACTTCGATGCCGGCCATCGAAGAAGAGAGGTTGACCCCTGTGATTCTGTGTTCTAACTCAAACCAGGACACACATCAATCAAACTCTTCATTAAACAGAGGAACCTTGTTTTATATGCTGAAGGGGAAATTCAGATTCACAATCTCTCAAATAAAACCACTTGGCTTTACTTCTTAAATGTGCAAATCCAGACATCTTTATCTCAAACGCCTCTACTGAATGAACTGTGAAGGGAGAAATATGGGAGGAGACATTTATGAAATATTCCACAGATTAGCATTTAAACATGTCCTTAATCCAAGGCAGGACTACGGCAATTCTGTCATTGTGAAAGCAATCCTTTCACACTCCTTTCAAGCATCTTTTCACTCCTGATGTCCTCATTCTTTTGAGGACTCTAAATAATAATGGGAAGCTTCTAATATGTGTGCTTTTAAACTGTAAAATTGGCATCAGTGTACGGTTCTGCTGCAATGTAGTAAACAGTGTGCAGTTATACAGAAAATGCCACGTTACCTGAGGAGGTACTTTTCTGTGTGCAAGGAAGGCACTAGTTCAGCACAGAGACATAATCACTCCTTTTCTTTCGTATTCTGCATTTCAACATCATTTTCTGGAGAAAGGTTCTTTTCCGCTGTCATGTCTTTCCTGGAAGGTATATCATTACATACTTTCAGACATTAAAAAAACCTGGAACACTAATTGCAATTCAATCAGTGGTATTTCATGAACATGAAAACTTCCAAAACAAGCTCATGAGACTGCTCAGTTCAAGTGCCCTTCTCTTTGTTTTGTCTCTGATTTTTACAACCAAGAAACGGTGAAGACTATCCTTCCAAATGCCATTTCTGTATGCATCTTATGAAGTGCAGTCAGCTGAAGTGCAGTAGATTGCTGAAATTTTACTTCATTAAATTTTTGTTGGTCTTGCTAAGGAATAGCTTAATTGACAGTTGACTCCTGTTTCGTTATCAGATCAGAAAATTATGGAGTCTTTAGGATTAATTCTTTCACACTGCACTGTTATTGTCCCATTTCTTTAATTACTAAACTGCAAGAAGGGTCTTTTGGGGAGGTTTCTGAACCACTGCAGTTGTATTTTTCTCCAGCACAGCAGAGTTCTGCTCACCCATAAATGGAAAACACATTTACAAAGTAAAATTATTCGTTTACATTTAACAAATTAAAATTTTAGTTCAATCTCAAACTGCAGATGAGGCTGAATTTTAGCCTTGAAGATGTTCCATCATTTTTATCTACTGGGGTTGCCAGGTCCGCTGCACTACTGAGGTTATGAGCAGCAGTAGCTGAAGAGCATGTTCCACCCCCGCAGAGCCATTTACACTGCAGAAAATTGTGAGAAGGATGTTGGTTCATTGGAGATAAGCTGACAGGGAGGAAGAAGCAAAAGGGCAACCAGGGACAACATCCAAGTGAGTTGTTTTTTGTGGTAAAAGGTACTAAAATCAGATAGAAAAGTAATATTTTACAACATGGGTCTCATTACTACAATCTACTTCTTGACTTTATTGTGTTACCCTAAATATTTTCCTCTCCTGGTCATTTAACCACTTCTTTCCCCTGTTCGAATATTGTTGTTGGCCAGCTCTAAATTTCCACACCACCATAAAGCTCCTGGGACCTGTCCATGGTTTAGTACAACTTCATGCTCTATACAACTCATAATGTATAGTTCACTGTCTCTTCTATTCTACTTTATTTTCTATAGCTGATTAGATACAGTAGTGAATAATACGTTTGACTCTCCAGAAGAGGTTACCATAAGACAGAACTGAACACAGCTGATCAAATGTAGAGGGAACAGTTACTGACCAAGTACAAAAGGAGATGGAAAATTGTTTAAATAATTCAAAAAGGCTATCATATCAGTATTGCTTGACTACTCCAACAATCTGCTATGATACTTACTTCAATCTCCATCTTTCAATCTCCACCTGTTTGTTTTTTTTTTTTTTAATCTTCTGAAAACATACTCCATGATAGTCCTAAAGTGTGGAATGACTGTCATCAGTGTATTTGTTATGTTTCTGTTTAAAGCTTATTACTTTTGCAAAAAATCATTTACCAGAAGACTGCAGGATAATCTTTTCAAGGTAAATTAGCTTGCAGTAGACTTCATGGCTAAACTGATACCTGTACAAAAGCAGAGTCACTTACAGCTAGATTACGTATCTTACAGTTCCTGAGCAGTCACTGAGGAATTGCCATATCCCCATTTTTTTTTCAATGAGTGTGATGGGTTTTAATTATCCTTCCTGTG
>NW_010433605.1:5232-5451 GCF_000710305.1 Buceros rhinoceros silvestris | reverse complement strand
ATGAGGGCTGCTGCAGCTCCCCTAGCCCTTCACGCCTGCAAGGAGGTGCCAACCGAACCGTAGATCCTACCACAGGATGTTCCCCTCTGCTCCAGTATTATCAGGCCCCCCATTTTTCCTCCAATTTTATTATTCTAGGGGTGTTGGTGTTTATTGCACGGGGAAGGAGCAGCAATGGGGAGGGGGTGCCTCCCAGCTGCTTCCCCCTCCCCACTCCTG
>NW_010433605.1:4358-5000 GCF_000710305.1 Buceros rhinoceros silvestris | reverse complement strand
GCAGGAGAGCCACCGAGAAAAAAACCCAGTAGTGCTGCGGGAAGAAGACCCCCCGCTGCCACAGCTCCACTGGGGACTCCTTGGACCTGCAGAGAAGACAACCAGGGACACTCGTCATCCAGGGAGAGAAAGCAAATCCTACCTCCAGCCCAGCTGGGGAGGAGGAGGGGGGTTAACTCAACCCCAAACCTCACTTAGTAAAAAAGAGGAGACAGGGGTGGGGGGGGAGGGGGGGGGAGGGGCACAGGTGACCTGCAGAGCATGGGGGAAACTGAGGCAGAGCAGGGTTGAGCTGGGCAGCCAAGCAACATCCCAGCCTTCCAAAACCAAATGCCTCAGCCCGTTTCCCACACACTGGTCACCATGAGACTGGCGGGGGATGCTGGGCACACGCAGGGTTTTGCTCACGTCAGCCCAAGCTGCTCCGGCTCCTTGTCCCCTGCACTTGAGCCTCTGTCATCTGCCTCAGCCACCGGCTCCCTGGTCACAGCGCTGCCCTGGGCCTGTGGCTCCAGCTTGCTCCTGGGGAAGGAGACAAGGTGCTGTGCCATGTCCCGTCGGCCAGTGACAGCTGGTGCTGTGGCCTCCCCCCCACTTGCTGCAGTTACATCTGGGTGCTGGGACAGCGCTGGGCCACCTCCC
>NW_010433605.1:2955-3834 GCF_000710305.1 Buceros rhinoceros silvestris | reverse complement strand
CACTGCACTGGCTGCCTGCCCATGCTCCCCATCCCCTCCTTCGCCCTCACCTCCCCAGCACAGGCAAGGGACACTGAGGCGAAGGGACACTGCCAGCACCCCACTGGCCCTGGCACTAAGGGGGGAAGCTGGAGAGCTGGTGAGATGAGGGAAGGTCAAAGTCAAGAGGTTTGTGCCTGTTCTTACTGCTCCAAGCCCTGTCACGGGGCTGCCTCACCCTGTCCCCGAGTGCTCCCCTACCTCTTGAGCTGTCGGGGAATTGGTGCCAAACTCGAGCTGGTGCTCGAGACCCGCCAAGCCTGCGGCTCTCACTGGGACCCTGCAATGCAGAGCGACCTGCCTGAGGTCTCCTGGACAAGCATCCCCCAGCCCTGGGCACCCTGTCTGTCTCCCCACAGCCCTCTGAGGCTGACCCTACATTTTGCCTTATCCCTGGCATTTCTAGCAGACCTTGTCCGCAGCTGGCAGCTGGCAGGAGTGGCATTGCTCGGGGACCCATCAGGTGCCTGGGAGAGTGGCAGGGTACGGGGAGGCTGTGGCTCTGGGGCTGCTGAACTGGGACCAGTTACCTGCTGGAAAGTTCGCATCAGGGGATGAGGCCTCAGCCGTGGCTCTGTGTCATCTAGAAGCAGAAAGTTCAACATCACCTCCAAAAATTCAGACAGGGCTGAAGTTGCAAAAGCTCCCTCCCACCCAGAGCTGCTCTGGCCACGTGCTCTCTCTGTGGCACAAGTTGCGGGGATGTCCTGGCTGGGGGGACCTTGCTTGCAAGCACAGTGATGGCGTGTGTGGGGTTTGGCATCCAGGACAGAGCGTCCTTTGTGTGCCCTGGACCCCCCTGCCCTGCATTCCCAGCTGGGCTGTGGGACGATGGCTCTT
>NW_010433605.1:2144-2608 GCF_000710305.1 Buceros rhinoceros silvestris | reverse complement strand
TCTGCTCCCGGCTGCCGGTTGCGGGAGTTTTGCTGGATCAGGCGCTTCATCTCCTCCAGCTCCGCGTGCTCCCGCATGTGGTGTCGCTTCAGGTTCTCCACGTGCTGATCATGCCCCCCCATCTCCTGGTCCCTAAGGACCCACGTCCCTGCCACTCTCTCACTGTGGATCCCACAGGGGTGCAAATACATCCCCTTCCCACTCCCAGGGGCGGCCATATCCCTTGTATCCTGGTACCTGCCAACATGAGATCAATGCCAGCACCAGGAGAAGAAGGAATAGACCCCCACGAGCCCAGGGATGGGATGGGTGCCCAAGCCCAGCCACAGCATCTCTCCCGGCCCCATTGCGGAGCCCCCAGAGTTGCACAGACCTGATGTACGGCCCCCAGTTTCTCCGCGGCGCTCGTTGCCCGCTTGACGGCAGCCCCCAGCACAGCCAGGCTGTGCTGCAGCTGCTCCCGC
>NW_010433605.1:1405-1933 GCF_000710305.1 Buceros rhinoceros silvestris | reverse complement strand
TAGCTACTGTAGACAGGACTTGGAGTTGTCCCAACCTGCAGGGGCTGGATGTCCCCAGCAGTGCCCCCCCCCCGCCCCAGTGCCTACCTACCTCCAGGGCAGCCTGGCACTGCCCCAGCTCCTCCTGGATGTTTTCCTCCGCCGCATCCCGTGCTCGTTTCTCCACCTGCACCCGTTGCTGCAGGGTGAACATGTCACAGCGAAAAGCCAGGGAGAGGTGGGCAAAGGCCGCCTGTGGAGTGAGAGGGCGAGAGGTGGGACACAGGGCAAAGGGCAAAGGGGAAGCCACCGGGGCCCTGCGCTGCTGTCCCCAGGGCACAGACAGACCCCTCTAGCAGCCACCAAGCTAAGAATAATTAGCCTTTGCACCCATTAGGCTGCTGCACGCTGGGGAGGGTCCCTGTGAGATGCCAGCCTGACCGAGACATGTCCCCCAGGCAGCCCGTAACGCGTGGAAGTCCCAAGCCCTCCTGGCAAGAGCACACAGTGGGCAGATGACAGCCCTTGCTGCTGGTCCCGGCTGACAGC
>NW_010433605.1:921-1178 GCF_000710305.1 Buceros rhinoceros silvestris | reverse complement strand
TGCTCGGTGAGCGCAGAGCACTTTGTGGGATTGCTGGGCGCACAGAGGACGGGCTCATCTTGCCATGGAGATGCAGTTGCCTCCGAATGCCAACAGCGTCACTGGGATTTATAAGGCAGCTGCCAGGGGACTGCGGTGCCTGGAAGGTGGCCAGGAGCAGGGCACAGTCTCAGGACTGTGACCCAGCAAGCGACCGTCCCTCTGTCCCCCTTCCCCAGCACACCCGCGGCCCCGGCAGCTCTCACCTCCACCTCCTG
>NW_010433605.1:0-710 GCF_000710305.1 Buceros rhinoceros silvestris | reverse complement strand
CCGCTGCAAACCCCCTGGGGCTGCTCCCGGGATGCTGGCCACCACCAGAAGTGGTGGCCCAAGAGCCCCTCGCCTGGAGAGCGGAATGGGGTGAAAGTCCAGTCCCTGGACCACGCGGTGCCCTGTGACCCCCCTGTCTCACAGCTCCCAGAGGGATGTGGGTGCTCACCGGTCCTACCTGTGCAAGCCCAGTCTCTCCAGCACTGAGAGCTCGCTGGGGAAACTCAGCAGCGGCTCTTCTGGGGTTTCTGCATCTGCAGGGAGGCAGTAAAGCCGCAGGACAGACCACACGGCAAGGCTTTTCCTTGGCCTTTCCTTCTCTCTCTGCCCTCCTGTCCCCGCAGTGAGTGGTGCCCATGCTGTGGGACCATCCCAATCCTTCCTCCAGCATCAGGGGGGCTGCATGCCCCCCTTCCCCATGTCCCCACCAAAGGGGACGATGCCCATCAGGCCACGCTGTTCCCACACTCATCCCCAGCTACTTCAAGGCTTCCCCAGGCTGGGCTGTGGGATGGGACTCACCCACCTTCCTCGGTCCCATCACTGTCCCCGGTGCGCAGAGCCACCTCCTGCCTGTCCATGCCTGGTGCCTGGGGGGCACAAGGGCACTGTCAGCGTGAAGCCCTTCCCAGTGCTGCACACAGTCCAAAGAGAGCAGCACCAAGGAGGTGGGGGTCTGGGTGGGGGCCGGGGAGGGAAGGGCCCCCAGC
>NW_010433604.1:0-395 GCF_000710305.1 Buceros rhinoceros silvestris | reverse complement strand
TGCCGTCCCTCCCTCACCCCCGTCCCGCCACATCAGAGGGGCTGGGGGGGACGAGGGGCTCGGCTCTGAGTTGCTCCACTGCTGTTCTGGTGCCCGGTTTGGGGAGGCTCGAGGGAGGGTTCACTGGGTGCCGGAGTGGGGGATGCCACTGAACCAGTCCCCAGGATCTGTCATTGCTGGCACCGGTGGGTCCCCACTGGCACGGGGGTCCCCAGGGCAAATGGAGGTGGCTGTGAGTGGTGGGCTCTGCCCTTGGCTGGGTGGTCTCAGAGCAGGGACCAGCACCTGCACCTCCTGCTCTCACCCTCGCGTGCTGCTCTGGGGCTGACCCAGCATCTTCCAGAGGAGCAGCTGGAGGCCCTGAGCCTCCTGGCAGGGCTGGCCTCCCTCGCGGG
>NW_010433603.1:29043-29336 GCF_000710305.1 Buceros rhinoceros silvestris | reverse complement strand
CGGTTTGTCGGGGGTTGCGCGGCTGGCACTGGGAAAGCCGTGGTCGTCCCTTAAGATCATAAAGATCTGCGGCAGAATTTGGCCAGAGGGACGGCGGAGGGGCCGCGCCCGGTGTAATCGCTGGGTGCCCGAATCCCGTCGTGCCGCTGGAACCTTTCCGAGCGCAGCTCTGCCTCCGCACCCTCCGCCGGGCTTAGGGCCGGGAGCGAGCTGTGCCCAGGGGAAGCCGGGTCTGTAACAAAAGAACAGGAGCCCTGTTCCCCGGCCGGAGCTGATCTGCATCGGTAGCTGGG
>NW_010433603.1:19467-28861 GCF_000710305.1 Buceros rhinoceros silvestris | reverse complement strand
CAGCCTGGTCCGCCTCCTGCAAACATCAGGGTTTCTAATGGAGCCCGTGACAGACCATTAACTACAGTGTCACAAGACCATAATTAAGAGCCAAGGAGCGGCACTGTGCTATTTCCTGCGTCCCCTCGCCACACTTAAAGCATAACACGGCCTGGCAGGGTGCAGGTCCTGGGGTGGTTTTCAATCTGTCATCCTTCCCCCCAGCCTCCCTGCAAAATAAATTCCCCAGGGGCTCGGCAGAAGCCATCCAGTTCAGACCCTGCGTCATCACTTGGCAGGTGGTGCTTAGTTTTGCCTGTAAGCAGAAGTCTGAGGGCTGAAGCTGGCTGAATTTAGAGCATAAAGGAGCGGCAAGGCTTGGCTCCTGGCTGCGTGCTCAGTCCTTGGAGCTACTACCAGTGTCGTAGGAGCTGATACAAGCGTGCACCTGCTCCGCAGAGATGTATGGGGAGGTGGTGACTCAGAAGTCAGGCTGCTTGTGAAACGAGAGCAGCAAATTCAAGAACTGGGTTGTGGTATCGTTCATCTCCTTGGGTGTCTGGCTGAGCTGCTGCGGTTTGCCTTCAGGGAGATGCCGGGTGCTTTTAAGCTTCCCCGAAGAGAGTTTGTGTCTCTGAAGAACCTGCCTCCTCTGGCAGCTGCGCAGTGGCTCCTCGGGGTTTGCGTCTACTAAGCAGAAAGGGATGGAGAGGTACCAGGGTTGTTGTTTAGTGCAGCATTAGGGTTGGAGTTACTTTCTGATGGGAACGGTTGTGACCGCTATTTGAAGCAGGCAATGCAGGAGTAAAGCGCGCTGGCGAAGCAACTGTGTGCTGGCTTCTTTGGTATGTAAACCCCACAGACCGGTGACTGGCTGTCGCTAGAAAAGCTTTGTCCCTCTACATGGTATTTTCCAACAACAAAATACCACAATCTTTCTTTCTGGAAAAAGAAATCTCAGGGAACTGTATTTTCGGCACCTTCCCTCATCTTCTGTGGGCCATTGAGCCCGTTCCTAATTAGAGAATTAGGTCAAATACTGTTTCTTCACAGTAATATGTGCTCTGATAATCTCTGCTTCTGTGGAGCTGCACGCCTTTTGGGGAGTCAGATGGAGCTGCTTTGAAATCTGGGTGAATTTGATACTGCAGATGCTCCTGGCAATCCCACCTCTCGGTCTCTGGCACGGTCGGGCTGTGTGTACTGACAGGGCTCCTGTGCCGATGTGCTGTTACGCTGCCCCACCGGAGACCAGCCCCTGACACGAAGACACCAGGATGTGGTGAACAGCCAGTGCCTGGACTACTTTTTGACACATGCTTGATGCTGTCCCAAAACCGCAATGGTGGAACGTTGCATTGAAGCTCTGTTAGTAAATCTGTTACTTGTTAACACATCATCATCCTTCTTGTCCCCTCCCAGGCCCCACGTCCCTGTCTGAAACAGGTCCTATGTCATCTACTACTTGTTTCTTCTGTCCAGGAAGCAGACCTCACTGTTACTGGTGTGAAATGGAGTGTTCTCTGGGTTGAGCTGGACATCAAGCTCAGGTCCCCAGCACAGGTGGGGAGGTGTAGAGCCATTGGGCTCATGCCCTCGGGATCTGCTGCTCTTCTCTTGGCTCGTTACAGCTGTTCCGACACTGGATTTTTGACACAACCCTGCTGTGAGGCGGATTGTCCTTTCAGCGTGCCTTCCCAAGTGACGCTCTGCAGTTTTGCTGCTGCTCTTCTGCCAAACGCTTGGCCTCTGAAAGGGGTTTGAGGGATTCCTCTCTTCTCCCCGTGCATCTGGGTGTTGGGGCAGCAGGCAGCCAAGAGGCGAGGAAGCCCTTTTTCTGCCAGCATCGCTTTTGGCAGCTGTAAGCAGCAGGCAGCCTCTGCTTGCACGCCTCCAAAACCTGAAAGCCTTGGGTGCAGCATGAGCTGTGTCAGGAGTCTTAGCCGCTTCTGGCTGTCCTTGTTTGGGATCCCTGAGCAGAAGCATCGCTTCTCCCTGCAGTCTTAGAGCTGGGCACCACCCCCCAAATCAGGCATGTCTTAACTTGGGCACCGAGGCTCCTGTCGCAGGACCTTACCCTGTTCTTTGTGTAAACCTTTGTTAGTGATGAGCCCGCTCTGGGTGCATGGAGGGGGCTGTTACTCCCCAGATGCTGCTGGCCTCTGCAGTACGAGGCGTGAGTGATGCCCTGACCACTGCTGCAGCCGAGGGCACTGGATACAGAACTTACGGTGAAGTAAAAGTGGTGTTCTGAGGAGGAGTTTGAGGTCGGGTTGTCACCTGTGTCTCCAGGAGCATCAGGCCAGAGAGTGTTGTGTCCTGCAGCTGGATGTTGTCACCCCCCACCCCAGGAGGGTTTGTAACTGACTTGGACTTAACGTTTTGCTTTCTCTTGGCCAGCTGCAAAAGGTCCCGAATTAAGCTGTCTTACTAGTGTGTTGACAAGTGTGGGGGCTTGGGGAGAACGTTAATGTTCTTCTGGGCTTCCAGTATTGTCCTTCCCAACTTTCACCCTCCCCACTCCCCAAATCTGCACTGGGGGAGGCAGGATGCCGTTCTCAGAGCCCCGTCGCTGCTCTTGAGAGCTGGAGGACCTCACCCGGGAGCTGAAAATCCTGCCTTTGCCCACCGCCTTTCTGTCTGCCAGGGTACAGGGGGGCTGCTCTGGCCCCTGTGCTGTGATCTGTGGTGTTACGGCTGATTCAGAGCAGAACCGCCTGCCTTCCTCATGGATTCAAGACAACTACATACATCACTTGTTGCTTTGGTGCTTAAATTGCCTGTTTGGGGTCTGTCCTGGCCCTTTGTCAAGTGCCAAAGCAGGACAGGAGTGTCGCCGGTCACAGGGTAATGCGGACGATGAGATGTGGCTGAGTGCCTGAAAAGCAGGAGTGGCATATATGACCTGCAAGAGGAAGACGAGGCTATTCCTCACCCAGAAGACTGTGGCTTTGTCACTCCTGCATCATACTCCACTCTTGACTATCTCGTTATTCATCTGCTTGTGCTGAGATGGTCTTGCCCGGCTGGTTTGTTGGCTTGCTGGAGAAGCCAGCCCTGCTTGGGCCGCATCCGCACCAGGTGAGTCAGGGGAGGACACAGAAGGCACAAGGTCCATCGCTGACGTGTGAGATGGTGCCCTGCATGTGCCAGGGCTGGGGCTGCTCTCCCCACGCAGACGAGCTGTGGTGTGCTCCATCCTCACGTGATGGAGGGCTTTTTCTGCGGCAGCCTTCCCCCTCACCTGCTGCTCTTCCCATCGAGCCGAGAAACGTGTGTGAGAGCAGGAGCAGAGAGTGTTTCTGAGCAGATGGTTTTGATCGGAAGGGGGATGTGGTTTTATTTTTATTTTTTCCCCCTGTCCTCAGCTTGTACTAAGAAAGCGATGAGGATGCAGCCTTATGTCCACACTCTCATCTCCTTTTGTTTCAGCTGAAGTGAAAGCCATGCCCTGCCGCAGGGCTGGTGCTGCGAGCCACCCTAATGCAGTGAGCCCTGATGCCTTGTTTCAGCCCCATCCCTTTGCTGGGCTTGGTGTCTTTATTTGAGTACCTCTGGTACCCCACTGCTACCCAAAGACCCAGGGAAATGTCAGGAGAAAGGCAGCTGAAGTGCTTGGTTGCAATAGCTGCCAGCAGGTCTTACGGCTCAGATAAAAAGTGGATCTTTCCCAAGAGCTCTTCCTCTGTAGCAGAAATTCAAGGAATTCCACTTGGGCAGGGGCTGTGAGCCCCCTGCGGCTCCGTGCCTGTGCAAGGAACAAGGTCTGCGGTGCTGGAGCTTCGTGCCCTTTCCCTGGCTGAGAGGCAGCGTTAACAAAGAGTGGCTGAAGACAGCGCTCAGCCCTTGGAAGTGGCTGGGACGCTCCCGCTGGTGCTGTCTGCCTGGGGACCTCAGCACTGCTGTTCAAGTACCGGGGGGTTTATTCGAGTGACCCACATCTTTGGATGCCTTTTCCCTCTGGTTGTTTTTGTGCCCATGTCTAAATTTGGGGGGCCCTAAGCTGTCCCTCTCCAGCCTGTCTTTACAGCAGTTTCTCTCTCAGTGTGTCCAGTGACCCCTCAGCCACCAGCCTGCGTCCAGAAACATCACCTGTGAAAACTCTCTGCTCTGCTTTGCTTTGCAGGAGCCTTCCAGGTAGTTACTTGCCAACCAGTAGAGGGTCTTTGCCACAACCTGTGTACGTGGGGATGGAGGAGAGAGGCCGCCTTCTCTCATCTTCCTCATTGCCATGGAAGGTATCCAAGGGGATGCTTCTTGATGCTTCTGCTCTTTGCCTGGGCAGTTTCCAAGCCTGACCAGGGAGATGGTCTCTTGCTCCTCCACAGCCTCGGCGTTTGCTCCAGTTTTTGGGTGGAGGTACTGCTGTGCTAGTGGCAGTTTGCCATTGCCTTTGTGAGCGTACGAGCAGTTGCTGGGTATACCTGTGTGTGGCAAAACCTCGGACAGGGTCAGCTCTGATGGGGTGACACCTTTAGGCATAGACACGAGAGCTACAGATGTTGAGCACAGGCTTGAGATGGCAGCTGAGAGCTCGTCCTGGCCTTGCTGCAGTGCGTTGGGGCTCTCTTAGGCATCAGTGGGGAGGGAAACATCAGTCCTGGTGCTGCCTTGCTGCCTCCTCCTCCTCCCCTGGCCACTTGCCGCCAGTGAGTCCCTGCTGTCTGCCCGAGCAGTGTTGTCCCTTGTTCCCCCTCGTCTTGGTGTAGACACGAGCCGTCAGCTGCGCTGGCCTATCCTGCTCTTTCAGAGCCAGTGGAAACTGCTGTTTGTGTTCTGGCATGACTGTATTTATTGGAAATATGTTTTATTTTGAGGTTTTCGTGCTCCAGTGCGAGGGGCGTTGAGGCAGAGCATTCCAAGTGCAGCCTTGTCCTCATGTCCCCGTAGCGGCACAGAACGATCTCCATCGGCGGAGAGGGGCTGTCACAGCAACTCCCCGCACCTGCCAGCACTCGTGCCCGTGTCCTTCACGTCCATGTCAGGGTCGCAAACCCAATCTCATCAGAGCAGGCTTTGACTCAGAAGCTACTCCAGCATTTCTTCTTTCTCCATTGCTTACTACTTAGCTTTTGTGCAAAAAGTGTGTCCAAGTGTATGGTGTAGAACATCCGTCTCTGCTCAGGGTGGGACTAACCAGCTGTGGCTTAAACCAGAGCAACCTCCAAAACAAAGCAAACCAACAAACAAAACCTCCCCATCAAACCGAAAAACAGCCCCCAGCCTGAGCGCCCGACAGGTTCTGATGTCTTCAGTGCTCTCTCAAGTCATGGATAAGGATGCTCAGCACCATCGGTTGTTGTGCTTGTGTAATTTTTCAGGAGGGCTGTGGGTTTTGTGGTGATTTTGTAAAGCTGGTCTTACTCCGCAGAGTTCTGGATCGCACCGGGCAGTTCTCGCCACCTCTAATCCCCTGTATAAAAGCTTTGCCTCTGCACGGCTGTTACTGGGGTCCTGAGCCCTAAGCGCACAAAGGTGATGTGAGCTGAGCGGCAGAATTCCACATGTGTGGAATGTTCTTCTGATAACTGGGATTAAAAGTTCCTCTGTATTTTTTAGTTCTATAGAGCAAGTGGGTTTTGCTCTCTCCAGCTCCTGCGACGGCATCGTCCACTTCTCTTGGTGTGGGGGTGTTTCAGTTGGTTGTTTCTCTGTATGAGCCGCACTGGAAAGCCCATGGAAAATGTCTCCTCCTCCTCCGCCCCGTCTCCTTCAGCTTTTGTTTCCAGCTGTTCCCTGGCGTGTTCTCTGGCAGCCTCCCTCTCCTGGAAGAGCAGAGCATCTTTCCCTTGCCCTTGAGAACAGCTCGGCTGCGAGCTGAGGATTTGAAGCCGAGGTTTTATAACTTGGCTCTCTAAAATCTCGTTGCCCTTCCCTCTCCCCCTCACCTTCCTCGGGCAGCGCGGGCTTGGCACGGAGCAAGCTGTGGCACAGAAGAGTTATGTCATACAGGTTCCTATTGCAGGCGGAGGAGGAGGAAGGAAGCTCCGAGGTGAGAAATCTTGTGCTCCATTGTGCTAAATGCTTTGCCGTTCCTGAGGGAACATTTCCCTGGGGCGCAGAGGGTGGTGGCTCAGGGCTAGACCCCCACATCGAAGAGCCCTGCTTGTTTCTGCACAGGTTGTAGCAACAATGAGGTTGCAACGTCAGTTCGGAGGTGGATTGTTCCTTTAGGGCTTCTCTTGCTGAGAGCATTTTGACCTAGCCACAGCTTTGTAGATTTTCTTCCTCTTTTCTACCTCCTTTTTGTCTCGTTTCCGTCGGGAAGCATGACAGTGTTGTGTCACTTTAAAACTTGGACAACTCTTCTCCTATAAACGCAACCCCTGAGGGTGCTGTGTGTCTCTGGAATAATCTCCTTGTGAAGAAAATGCGGATCTGTTTTTAATTTCTCTGTAGAAATGCCGTTTTCACTTATTTTCCAGCCCAGTTTCTGAGTCCCCTGGCCCGTTTGGGGGTTTTATCATACCGTTCCCCTGCTTGATTGCTCTCTGCACCCTACCCTGTCACATACACAGAAATTCCCCTGTCTTCTGTTCCCTTCTGTGCCGCTTTGAGCAGCGGCAGGCTGTGGTTAGTCCTCTTTGCCCATGTTTCTGGAGGTCAAGTGGACAGGATGGAAAAAAAAAACAACCGAAGCAAAACCAACCAACTGAAAACAGACAGCAACCCAAAATCCAGCGGGAAAACCCCGCTATTTTGCCTGTCCTGTTTTTAGTTAATCTTAAATGATCGCTTGTCCCGAGAGCTGTGGTTTTTTCCTGCGCTGCCAAACTGCTGAAGTAACTCGATGGTGCAGTGTGCGGAGGAGATGTCGCGCAGGTGTGAGCTGCAGCACCAGGTGGTGGTCTGTCTTACAAGGTGAAAATTCAGTCCATTTTTCTGTTTTAAAAATGCAGAACACTGGCTTCCTCCTGGAAGCTGCCAAAGTGACAGCGGTAGGTCTGGAGGAGGGGACGACCTGGGAGGCTCCAGTTTGGACTGAGAGTGGTGTTGCAAACCTGGTTTGGGAGAGGTGCTGCGAGGTGGCGAGTTTCCTGTGGAGGGCTGCACGCTCTGCTAGCAGGGCCCGCCTGTCCTTGCAGGGCATGGGGTGCTGTGGAGTGCGTTCAGCCATGATCGTCAGTCAGGAGCCCAGAGAGTTGTTGTTATCGCTGGGAACAACACACCCACGTTAGCAGCCACCCTGATGCTTCCAGTGTGCAGTGGTCCCTTTTCAGTGTGGTGGCTCATGGTCGGTGCAGCGAGGCCAGATTTAAGAGCCAGTGAAATCTGTGGTGAGCATCTTTGGAAATACCCATGTGTGACCTGTCTAGACCCAGCTGAAATGCTGTCGCCTTCTTTGCGGGTGTCTGGGTGTGCAGCGTCAGCCTGGAGATGGCTGCAGCGCTCCTCAGTGTCGCAATGTGACCCTTAGATGGCAAAACTGCGAGGTGACGAGCGGCGCTGAGCAGCACGGTGTGGATGGCAGGAGGGGCCGAGACCCGTCTCCTGCCCATTGGAATCTGCTGCTGTGCGCCTCTGGGTCCATGTGAGGGACCCCCGAGCTGGTGAGCCTGTCTCACCGTGCGCGGTGCGTGGTGATGCCGCGAAGGTTTGGAGCTGTAGAGCAGCCTTTCTCGCGTGTCAATGTGAACAGCATGGAGAAGTGTGAACGCGGAAGGCGAAACCTCTGCAGTGTCCTGATGTTGAAGGTATTGTGGACAGATGCCTGGATGTCGTTTGCCTGTCATGGGTTGTTATTTTGCTTCCAGGCATATCATGGTGTTTGTGGTAGTCCAGCAACAATGGGGTTGTTATGGTGCCCTCTGATTCTCCTCAGAGGCTGCCTTTGTGTCTGCGGGCAGCTGCGTCGTTTTTATGGAGATCCCAAACTGCAAAGCATGAAGAAACTCTTTTGTTTGTGGTTGTTTCTGTGCATAAAATCATTCTTGATTTTCTTCTAAAGCACAAACCCACTTGACATCCCCTGTTCTGGACTGACTTTTGACTGTTTCTGTGGCTTCCTGGGTGTCCGTTGAAATTGTTCAAGCTTTAGGAACAGATTTGCTTCTGGCTCCAAACACAGTTGTCATCCAGAAAGGGGCCCAGCACAGAGCTCCTCTGCGCCTGGACCACGGAGCTGCCGAACCGCTGCCGGGCTGTGGAGCAGCCAGCAGAGAAGCCGAGTCTTCTGCAGATCTCGACTTCCTCGAGTTCTCCAAACAAGTGCTGTGCTCTCAGGCTACATCAGAAGCGCTCAGCAGAAATGAGGCGGGTATGAGTGGAAGACAGAGTATGTTTTTTGGGGAGAAAATCCACACATTTGGGTAGCTTCGAATAAACAAG
Organism: Buceros rhinoceros silvestris; assembly: GCF_000710305.1. Lineage (NCBI taxonomy): Eukaryota > Metazoa > Chordata > Aves > Bucerotiformes > Bucerotidae > Buceros > Buceros rhinoceros. The sequence continues at coordinate 20,554 of NW_010433603.1, read as the reverse complement.
AGGTGTTTGTTCTCTCTGCCTATGCCTCATATGAGGTGCGTGGCAGCTTTTTGGCAGTGTCACACAGAGCTGGCAAGTGCCACAGCAGCTCCCTCGAGCTGGCAGGAGCTCACAGGAGTGTCGAGCTTTGTTCAGGGACGTGGGTTCCTGGCCATGTGCATGGGGCTGAGCTCCTTGGCCCAAACCAGCTCAAGCTCACCTGCTGCGCACTTAATCGGAATCTCCTCGTTACCTCCCATTGAGCTGTGCAGCAAGAGTTCGTTTTGTATTTGCTGTGTGAGCAGGAGATGAGGAAGACTTGAGCAGATGGCTTCCATCCACCCTGTATCCCAGCCCGCATCGGGCAGGAGTGGCGCCGCTCTCCAGTGTGCCTGGGGAGAACCGAGACCTCTCAATCCTCTTCCGAGGGCGGCTGCTGAGCTCCAGCGCAGGATGGGAGTGCCATGGTGAAAGCACACGCGTACTGACCCTCGGCTCCAGCTCTGCGGGCAGGAGCTGGGGATGTACCACGTTGACGTGGCTCAGGAGCTTTATCACCCTGCCTAAAACAGAGCAGTAATGCCACCGATGTACACGTGAACAGCAAAAGACAGAGCCCTGGGACAAATCCACTGTGGCTTTAAAGCACGTTTTGCTGACCCCGTTGTCAGTGGAGATGATTTGTTGTCCGTCTATCTGTAGGGTAGGTAATTGAATGCATGACTCCAACCGATGAGCTCATGTGTTGTTTGGAAGGGATTTTTTCTGTGGCTCCCAGCTGACAAGCTAAGCTGCTGCTGTTAAAGTGCTGTTGTACACACTTTTTAAGTTGGATGACTTCATCGGTTGTTATTTGAATTCCCTTTTTTAATCAGCTGGTGTTGATGTGCCCATATCACATCTTTTCTGAGCGATTTCGTATCACTTACAGACGACAGAGAAAATACCTCCTCTGAGCTAACAGAGGGAGCCGCACTGGAAGGGAATGCACTGGCGATCTCTACATACAGATGCTACTGCCTGGTTTTTAACTTCCTCGAGTCCGAGGATCTCGATACCTGTGTCTTGTGGTGCACCCGTTCCTCGGGTGCTGCCCCAGCGGCTGGCC
>NW_010433603.1:17770-19405 GCF_000710305.1 Buceros rhinoceros silvestris | reverse complement strand
CCGGGGGCGTGCCCCAGCGGCTGCCTCCTGCCTCGGCAGGGATTAGGTGCTGGACTAACGTGTTCCTGGCCGGCTGTAATTTCCCTACCCACCTGCCTCGTTGGCCTAGAAATGGAACAGTGCGTCTTTTACCCTCGACGGTGTGTGCCTGGTTTATAACCACAAATTTTTCACGCAGCACAGCCAGCCCTTTGCAGCCCTTCACTCCAGTTCACTGCGAAAGCTCAGCAAGCGCAATATTTGCCATGCCTTCCGTGTTTATTTTTTATTCCAGCCATGTGCTCTCTGCTTTTCCCAGCAGTCGCTGGTCAGTGTGGCATTAAACCTCTCAAGGAGTCCTAGAGCTCTTTCTGGACTCAGCAGAGGGGATGTCCTGAAGAAAGACAGCACCTGGGGATGCTTTGTTTCCCCAAACATTTTCAGTTAGACATTGTGGTGTGGTGGCTTTGGCCGTACTAGTGACAGTCACCAATGACAGACTGTCACCAGGGTTGCCGGGCGAGGTGCTGCAGTGGCACGGTGAGTGTTTGTGGTGGCTCATGAGCCAGTGTTAAGATTTCGCAGTACAGCAGAGGGGTGTTTCTCGAGGGGTGCTGGCAGATCAGTCCTCCTGTGAGGACTTGGACGCTGTCCTTATTAGAAGGTTTGCAGGATGCGGCTGCTCTGGCTTCGTAATGTCTCTAGATGAAACAACAATCTGCCGAAAAGCAGCGTTAGTCAGACAGCTAACAGAAATCTACTCCATTTGTCGTCTTATTTATATAACGCAGAGTGAAGGACTGTGCACTTCAGGTTTTCCCCATTGACCCTATATATCACTTTGCAAATGGGTTGGGTGACTCCTTTTGAATGACAAATAAATAAAACCCAGTTTAATTTAATTTAATAAATGAAAAGGCTCAGGTGTCGTCTTATATCATATTTTTGAATGTCATCTGGAATGTCTTTGCCCTGGATTTGTGAATAAATGGGGTTCTTGAAGATGCTGCAGCACAGCCCTGGAGGGAGGCCGCAGAAAACCCTGCCAGCGGCTCGCGTTGTTGCGGGACAAGCCCCTTTGTCCCTCTGTTGTGGGGCGACGCCTCTTTGTCCCTGTTTGATATCTGGGTAGGTGCAGTGAAGCTGTTAGCCAGGGGCTGGATCGTTAGAGCATCTCCAGAGGAGGACGCTCGATTGGCACCAGTAACTTGAAATGCAGTGTTGGCTCCAGCATCACACCAAGAGATAGAGTCGCTCTTGCCCCAGCACCGAGGATCCCTTTGGAAAGGGGAGGAAGGAGGAACAAGGCACACGCTGCTCTTGCTGCTGTGGGGTTTTGCTCAAGTCTGCGTTTTTGGGAGGAGACAACCCTTGCGGTTCCCCTCCCAGGCATTAGTTAGCACAGAGTCATCTTGAGAGCTGTCTCCTTTTCTCAAAAACAAAAACCTACGCAAAGCCAAGAGGCTGCTGTGCGTACGAGAGTAAATAGTTACAGAGCCTTGTTCACTGGAGCTGTTCAACGCCATTTTCCTGAGATACTCATCTGTTTGAAGGGAGAGCCCAAGAGTGCTGTGAAATACGTCTCTCCCTTGTCCTTCTGCCTTCTCCGGTGCTACTGCCAGTTCCACATGACCTGCCTGCCTGCTGTCTCCTCCA
>NW_010433603.1:7713-17696 GCF_000710305.1 Buceros rhinoceros silvestris | reverse complement strand
CCACAGTGACCGGCCTGCCAGCTGTCCCCTCCCCCGTGGTTTCGGTGCCCTGCTGCTTGTGCAGACACAGTGCAGGGGCTTCCTGCGAGCTGTGAACCCCCGAGAGGAAGAGGAGCTGATGGCCCGGTACAAGCCTGCTACCAGCATGAGCTGCTGGAAGGAAGATTGCCATTTCTCTTGGAGGAGTTTTGCTTCTCTCTTCACAGAGAAGAGGGGTTGCGATGGCGTCAGTGTAAGTAGGAGTCTGAAGCAGGGCTGGAAAAATAGCAGAGGAGTCAGCCTGAATGCAAATGAGAGCGAACAGCCCTGACTTGTTTCCCAAGCCTCGCTTGTTTTGTTGCATCACACTAGATATTGGTCAAGAGGAGACTGGTTGATCTAAAATAAGCTTTAAACAAGGCTGTTTTCTTTTCTGGTGGTGCTGCGTGTCCCAGGGCCGGGCCCGCTGCGGAGGCAGCACCGAGGCTGCTTCGCTGGGGCTGCTTGTGCTGCAGGAGCATCGTGTGAGGTTTGTAGCAGCGCATCCTTTCTGGGGGATCAAAGCACCTTCTGGCGGAGGAAATAAATGTCAGCGTCGAAATGAGCTGGACTTGGCTGCGGGCAGAGGTGATGCTCGGGTGGGGGAAACCCCATCGACTGCAGAAATTAAATTTTTTTAACTTCCATCTAACTTGGTGGCATCTGAGCTGCCTGAGGCAGATGAGCAGCTGTCATGCTGCCAGCAGCCTCTGTGCGCTGGTGGCATCTAGTGGCTGCTGTGGCCTCTGTCCCCAGGTCCCTGGGACAAGGGGGAAGCCAGGGCTGAGCTGGAGCTGCAGGCTGGGCCTGGGAAAGGCTTCCTCATCAATGGGGAGGATGTACTGGGCTACATCTGCCGTGTGTTACAGGGACTAAACCAGTGAGGTAGCAGCCATGAGGTGCCGGTACCAGAGTTAGCGGCTGCGGTGAGTCCTGTGATGTTAAGGGCACCTGTGACTGATGCAGGTTCCTGGCCTCAGGAGTCGCGGGTGTCGTGCAGAGCGATGGGAGAGCTGGCCGGTGTGCTGCGTCCTGCCCGGACCGAGAAGACGACGATGCGTGGAAGCGTTAAAGGGGGTCCCCTGGGAAGGGGTGTCTGCGGAGGCAAGTACAGCCATGCACCTCGTGCTTCCTCCCTCCACCTCACACCCCCATGAAGGATTTCTCCTTCGCCTGTTGCTTCTCCCTGAGCATCTTTGGAGTGGGGAACAGTTGCGGCAGGAGCTTGGGGATTTCCCAGCCCTGTTTCCTGCTGGTCGCCTGCCTTGGCTGTGGTGGTGGTGTCCTGCCCACAGCCAGGTCTTGCTCGGGTTCGAGCCTGTGGTGTACTTTCAGGTGGGCGAGGAGGGAATGGCTGTTTAAAGCATTGCTCTGGTGACCACGTCGGGACAGGGAGCCCACGTTCCCCGTGCTGGGCAGTTCATCAGCCTAACAAAGGCAGTTCTGGGTTTAATGAGTTTTCTTCTCTTCCCAGTCAAGCTGAACTTCTAAAAGCTGAGAGTCAAGCAATTCGTTTCACCTCCACGGTGTCATTCCTGGAAGCACATGGCCTCTGTGCCCTGAAAACTGGTCTCTGTTCCCACTCTGTGGTGCTTTCGTGCAGCTGCTCCACCCGCGTGCCGGGGCCGCTGGCACGTAGGGTGCCCGGGACTTGCTGCTTGCAGGGAGCTCTTGTGCCCGAGGAGAAATGGGGCAGTGCCGTGTGGAGCAGAGTCTCGGGGGATCCTGCCCTCGAAAGAAGGCACGGGCTTAATTAGCCCTTTCTGAAATGCCCGCCAGGGATGATCCTGGTTCAGGAGCTGGGGGGGAGATGTCTGGGTGCTCCCTTCTGGTCGCAGAGCAGGTTTGCTCCCGCTTCTGCTTGCCATTCCTGGGGACAAGGGAGATTTGTATCCACCTGAAAATAAATACAGGTCATTCACTTGCTTCTGGAGGAAGATAAAAATGTAAACTGTCTATTTTCTGTCATAAAGCACTGAAAATAGTTGGAATTTAAGATAATTATCTTTATTGCTTTTTATAGCACCCCGAGAAGGCTGAAATCTAATTTGTTTCTCACTAACAGGGAGCTCCTGCTGATGACTCAGAAAAATCCATTTGCTCTATTGACAGACTTGTCTGTTTGGTTATCGGGGCAGTGTTCTCCTGGCAGGAAAAGGGAAATGCAGGTTGTAACGTGTCGGCGGGTTTTTAATATAGATTCAAAGCTTGATATCTATTGGCAAGAGGTAAAAATGCAGTCGACCTAATCAGAGTGAAGCGACTCTGCTTCATTAAAGACGGTTGTAGATCAGTTTATGCTTTAGTGGGAGTGCAGTAACAGTGCCCAGGACTTTGGGTAAGAACTTCAGTATCTGTGGAGCTTAACTGGAGCTTGTGGAGAAGCTGCTTTTCCGGGGCCCAGGCTTTGGGGAGGTGGGCAGGAGGTGTGCTGGTGCCTGGGGAGCGGGTCAGATGTGTTGCTTGCGGGTGGAGTTACCCCGTTTCTAAACTGCTGTGTCTGAAAGCGAGACAGGCTCGCAGCTCGTAACAAGCCCTGCGTACCTGGAGGTGTTGGGCAGCCTGTGCGCTTGATGAGCCGCTGCTCAGCACAGCCTGGCAGGGTGGTTCGGAGGGGCTGGGGCTGCGGCTCTGTGAAGGGCGGTTGTCCCTGCTTCCTGCTCAGCTCTCGACAAAGGGGAGTGTTTCCTGCTTCACCTGGCCCAGTAAGGTACGCACCCGAGCTGCTCGGAGAAGAACCAGCATTCTCTGGACAGGCTTTCAGTGTCACCCACCTCCCGAACTGCCCTTTGAGCATTTCGGACAGTGATGTTTGTTGAAACATGGTGGGTCTGTGGGCTGACTTAGCAGAGATGCTTCTAAACTGTTCCTCTCTCTGGCTCACCCTCCAGAAGTCTGTGATTTAATGCTTCACTTCGGATAATGCTACAGACCAGGGGATCTCCTACAGCTCGAGTCCCAACAGGTTTTGTCCAACAACAGAGAAGAAAGAAACAATCTAGGGCTTAACCGTGGTTTTCGGGAGGAGGGATGGCGCTCCACAAGAGCAGTCTTTGCCTCAAAGCAGAGGTCTGTTTCTGTCAAGTCTCTGCAACCCTCCGCAAACACACAGGTAGAGCAAAGGGGAGAAAATATCCCTTTCTGTCAGCACGAAACGATCCATCTGGGTGGGCAAAGCAGATTTCTCGTCTGTCTCTGGAGACCTGCTCAGTGTTTGCTCAGCTTCTTATTGGTTTCCTTTCAGGAATCGACTACAAGACCACGACTATCCTGCTGGACGGCAGAAGGGTCAAGCTGGAGCTCTGGTGAGTGTGCCTGAGCTGCTTTGGCTGCGAGCGCAGGACCGGTGAGAGGGGCTGTGGTGCTGCCAGCGGGATGCCGTGTCGGGCTGCAGAGAGCACAGAGCATCCACGGGCACGCAGTGAGACTGGCTGGCTGTTCTGACCAGCCAGTTACTCCAGCGAACCAGAGCCCTTGCCGTTGACGGAGTGGCACTGACAGCGCACTGTTCGTCGCTGGAATAGTCCCGTTTCAGTCCTTCTCTGTCGTACCTGACCTGGTCCTAGGCAGCTCTCAATCACTGAGGGAACAGTGGTATCTGAGAAGCAATACTGGATTTTACTGAAGTCCTAGGCTGAGAAGTATAGGCAAGGGAATAGGAAAGGAAGAGGGGAAAAAAGGGTGAAGGCCTTAGTCCCTACAGAAGCTGGATATTTCTGGATGACTTGAGTAGAAAATTGAACCAAGAGCAATGAACAGACCTCACGGTTTGTGTCAGAGTGTGGTAACCCCCTGGAGAGCAGAACTTACTGGAATGACCTGACACGGGGATGGAGCCAGGAAAATGCTGTGTGGGAGGGGAGACCCCCACCTTATCTGTCAGCACCAAAGGGAGATCTGGAGTCCTTCTGGCCAAGTGTTGTGTGATGTTGAACCTGCTGAGAAGCTGACACAGCAATGCTGGAGATGAAAGAGGAAGGGCAGGCAGCTTGCCCCAGCGCTGGATCTCACCCGGATCTGGCAGGGAATGACACAGGCCCTAAAACATAAACAGCCTCTTTACCAGCACTCAGATGGAGTAACAGGAGTGTTAGTAATGCGTGTGAATCGTTCAAGAGGAGTGAGTGCCGTGTTCTCAGCCTCAATGACTGACGCTGGCAGCGTATAGTCTGGTGGTTTAATTACACCCCTGCTCTCTGAAGCTGAATGTCCTCATTTTTCTTACAAAAGAACAGAAACAGCTAATTTATCTCTTCTAGTTTATAGGTGCCACTTATATTCTTTTGTCTCTTTTGTAAGATGACTACTGTAACATTTTAGTCCCAAATGTATAGTTACTGCTTCCCTCTCGAAACCCTCTTCTTTTTATACTGTGTTTCTTGAGCTGCAGAACCAGCATGGGACCTTCCCTGACAAGCTGGTAGTGTCAGTTTATGGTGCCTTAGTGTGTAATCTTTCACCACCACTTTCCTCACACAGGCCAGTATTTGATTGCCAGGGGAGAAGATGAAAGCACAGACTGTTAGATTGATGCCCAGGACCAATAAAATGAACCTTGAAAGCTTTAGATCTGAAAGAACGACTGTCCTGAACTTGTAGCTAGTGCAGATCTGTGGCTAAGGGTTTCATCAGGCTTCTCGGTGGTCTTTAACATGTCCTTTATTCCGGCCGGGGAGCAGGCATGACAAACCTAATGTGTTTCTGATTACCCTCATGCATTCCAGTGTGTGTGCTGGGCTCTGGCTCACTCTCCCCACTGAGAGGTGCTGGTAATGTAGTCAGACTTACAGCTCCTCGGGAGTTACAGTCAGGGCTGATGGTGGCTGAACAGCCCTTTCTTGTCACAGTGGGTTAGAAATGCTGTTCCCCAGTGCTGTTTCTGAGCTCTCTGGAGGGTCCGATCAACAGGGTCTGTCGGGGTCTGGATGTGAAGATACTTATTTTCATTTTTGTCTAAAACATGTTTGGAAAAATAAGTGAGACTAGGCCGTGGTTCTGTTCATTTTACAACAGTTCAGCCCTTTTCCGTGACTAGGAGGGGTCTGCCGTCTCCTCTGGCTCTGAACCGCGTGGGCTCCAGGGAACTAGAGAGGAAATGCTTTGCCATGGGGAGTGAAATGACGTACAGCCTCGTATGTCGTAAGGTAGCGCTGAAGCTGAGCGGGTTTGGTTTGTAACTTCTCTGCAGGAACCACGATGACAGCAGGGGCCTCTAGAGAGTGCCTGGCTGTAACCAAAGAGGGTGATGTACCCCTACATTCTCCCTAAGAAACATCGTGCAGAGCACTGTGATACCATGCGTGTTCTAAAGAACTGGCAAGATCCACACTGATTTTTTTTTTCTTAGGTCCAGTAGATGTGCAGCACGGGATTCGATTCTCCAGATTTCACAACCGTAACTTTTCTTTGTTGCAGGGACACGTCAGGGCAAGGACGATTTTGCACCATTTTCAGATCCTACTCTAGAGGAGCCCAGGTAAGTGCTGCTCCCAGTGTCCGTGTCGGCTGTACCAGTCTTCCATGAAGTAGTGAAGAGCCCTGCAGAGAGGCTTGTCGATCATCACAAGGCTGGGAGCAGTGTAACTGCCAGAGGCGCTGCGTGTCGTCCTGCTGCCTGCCGTCCTGTTTTTATGAAATGGTGTGGAGCGGGCAGCGAGTGACAGGCTTCCCCGGGCTGCTGCAGAGACTATATGCAGTATTAGTTTCTGGAGAAGGGCTGCGGAGGTGAGGTTAGAGAGGATTAGGCAAGTCTGGCTCTAGATCTGCCTTTGCTTTAATGCGAGAGCTTGTACTCTTGGAGTTTGTCGGATTAGTTTCCCTCTGACTATGGCTTTCCCAGTGGAGTTCTTCCAGTCTGTGCTGGCTTCAAGTCAGTTCCGAAAATAGGGTGGCTCCTGCTTGCGTGTTTGATGCAGCTCAACTGGATTGTAAAATACTTTCCTCTGAACACGAGACAGAGCATTGTGTTTTGAGCCTCTCCTTTGGGGCCTGCTCCAGAAGAGCATTTAGATTCTGAGCAGCAGAAAAACCCTGTGGTCCTCTGAAGAGCTGCTGTTGGTTAACAGAGCTTTCTTACTCTTTTATTGCCATCCTTTCAGTAACGTGACAGGGTCCCTCCAGGATAAAGTCTCCCTAAGCTAAATGAAATACTGTGGTTTTCCTTTTGGAAAACCTTGGAGAAAACTCCGCTGATAGACACTGAGAGTTGGAAGCTATAATTCAACCTCCTGACTGTGCCAGGGCCCTGGCAGCTTCCCAGCCAGTGGGAAACCTGGCCACTTTTATTCAAGCTCTGCCGCTGTTGCTCCTGGCTTTTTGCTCCTTGTAGCTGCAGACTTTTGCTTCTCTAACTGGCAAAACCCATCGCTCTCTCTGTCCCTGAGACTTTCTGCAAACTCACTTGTGCTGCAGACACTGTTAGAGCGCTTCACCTGAGATGTGCTGTTGACACCTCCCCCGGTGTCTCGTGTACTCTTGTTGGTGCACATCTCTGGGGCTGTGGATGGTTTGAGGCAGCTCCTTTGAAGCGGAGCCCAATTTCCTGGTGTCTGTGGAAGCGCAGGGCGAGGAGCGTTGGAGCAGTGGGAGGGTCCAGGATCTCCCGTTTGCATGCTCAGTGCCACGTGTGTGTTTATCTTTAAGGTTCCCTCTGCCCGTACTACGTGTGCGGCTCCAGTCCTGAGGGCTCGAGACTGTGTCACTTTGCGGTCTGGTTAGAAATGCACGAAGTTGGTCCCTGTGGTTTTCTGATGACCACAGAACGTAGCTTTGGTCAGTCTTTTTCTGAGACCTTGCTGTGTTAGATGTCCAGATCAAACGGAGAATAGAAAGTGTCAGGCTTCCCAAGTGATGTGTCCAGAAATACCATTTGAGAGCTCCTACCCCTGTCTGCAGCACGACCTGCTCTTCCAAACCACAGTACAGAAGACTTTCTGCCCTTTGCATAGACCTTGAGCAACTTGGAGTTGCTGTGTCTCCACAGGCCTGCACCCAGCAGAGCCTGCACCCGCTTGCCAGAACTCGTAGCTGCTGCCAGCGTACAGTGAACCAGGGCAGACAGGGAAGCTGAAGTGGGTAGTAACAAGAACACTTGAACTGGATGGAGAGATGGGGACCCATCTGCTTAGAAACTGCAGTGGAGCTGAACTTGCACCATGCATCCTTTGGGTTCCTGCAGCCTGTTCTCCCTGGACACAGCATTTGACACTGGATGCCACGAGGTGCTATGTCTGGCTGACCTTAAGCTTCAAACGGACTGTTTTCACCTTAATTCCTCAAAATTAAGTTCCTAATCTTCTGTGCTTTGGAGGCAACATCTTGCCCTTCTGCTGTGTTGCGTTAGGGGCCCCCTCAGCAGAACGCCTGCGGGGCTTGCCTCACACATCGCACCTGCTAACTCCCAAGGAGTCTGTCTGAGAGGCGTTTGCAGTAAAGCCTCAACAGCCAGGTGGGAGGGACCTTTAATGTGGATGCTTCATTCCTGAGTGCTGGGGTGTGGATCTTTCTTGCACAGCAAGTGTGGCTTACGCCTTTTCCTCAAAGCCTGCATTCTGCTTGAGCAACAGATGTCTTTTCCAAAGTACCGGTGTGGTGCCTTAATCCTGATCTGTCGAAATAGCCAACCCTTGCCATGAAAAACCACAAAAGAGCCCCGCAGGGCTGGGTCCAGCTCTGGGGTCCTCGACACAGCAGAGACATGGACCTGCTGGAGCGGAGCCAGAGGAGGCCGCAGACACGATCTGAGGGTGGAACCCTCTGCTGGGAGGACAAGGGAGAGAGCTGCGGGGGTTCAGCCTGGAGCAGAGGAGGCTCCAGGAAACCTTAGTGTGGCCTGTCAGTGCTTCAAGGGGCTTATGAGAAAGATGGGGAGGGTCAGGTTGGATGGGGCTCTGAGCACCCTGCTCTAGTTAAAGATGTCCCTGCTCAATGCAGGAGGTTGGACTGGATGATGTTTAAGGTCCCTCCCAACCCAAACCCATTTAGGTTTTTATGGAACAAGAAGCCTGCCCAGCCAGAGGAGAGGTAGTCTGCATGTGAAATACCTCCACTACCCTCTGAAAGTGTTCATGAGATGAGCACAGTGACTCTTGAAGACTAATGACCAGAGTCCTTGTACAGTCTTCGCTGGGTGGCTTGGAATAAAACTTAGACTGGGTTCAGCATCAAGTGCTTGGCTCCTTTGAGATGATACAGCAAAATCCCTGCATTAGCAGGAACACAGATATGGTCCCTCGTAAGCAACTCACTGCATCCTTCAGTGGAAGAGGGAAGAAGTATCTTAATTTAAGCTCCTAATGGTTAACCAAAGCAAGAGGACTGTTTGTGAGGATTAACAAATGACTGCTACTGTTCTCAGTACACAGAAGCAAACTTCCAGTGTAGCACTAGCATAAAGACAACTTAACCTGGTGTGGTCTCAGGGGAAGAGGGATAAAACAGTCCCGGGCCCTCTTACTTCCTCCAGATGTATGTAATGCTGCGTGCTCTGCTGAGGTCTCTTCTGCCTTCCCCTCTGCTCTCTTGGGATGATCAGACACCAAGACTTCTGCAGTAGGAAGCCTGATGCAAATCCAGTTGGAGGCAAGAGAAACCCCTTTTTTTAACCTAGCAAGCTCAGAAGGAATAAACACAGTGGAGAAGATTGACACCAGGGTAGGAAAAGTTCCATTTAAAGTGCAGTGTGATATTTGTAGGAGAACTGGCCACAAGCACCTTCACGCTGAAGGTTCTCCCTGAGCAGAGGGCTGAGAGCCTGAACCTTCCCGTAACGAGCACAAGAGGAGCTTGAAGAATGTGTTTCCAAAGAGGACTTTGCCAGGTTGGCTGTGAGAGCAGGGGGCTGGCCTCAGCAACCTGGCAGCCTTGCAGCAGTGACCGAGAACAGGGCGAGCCCTTCTGAATAGCCAGTGCTGACAAGAATCCTTGGTGTGAAAAGGGCCTTCGAGTAGGCAGAGCACACCTGGCTTTCCCACGCATACACCTTACTGTTTCTCAAGTGAGGTGATAAGAATTGAATTTTCTGAGGTAAAACCTGGAGACGTTGCAAAGTCTCCAAATAAGAAGCAGACCTCAGGAGTTTTCCTTTCCCCTGTGTCACAGCCTCGTGCTTTGCTCCATCTGGGCTGCAGGCTGGTCCCTCCTCAGTGACAGGACGCTTCAGAGCACCTCAGTGCCTTCCCCGGTTGAGACCCCACACTGCTCACTGCATCACTTTCGTGTTCAGCCGGAGCTTCTTCCTCTTCAAAACATCTGAAGTAAACCAGCCTTGCTGTCCTTGATGAGCTGGCGTCAAGCGAGGAGCAGTTCCTTCGCTCGGCCCCGGTGGACCAGCCACCTTTGCCTCAAGGTTTGCTGGGAGGATCGCAGATTGCTGTCCCTCCCTGCCCTGCCCCAGCCCATCGGATCTCAGTAGGGACACAAGATGCTCCTTGGCTCATGACGGAGCCTTGTGGCGTACTGGCGCACCTGTGACCTCCCTCGTCTCTTCTTGCTTCCCTGGGGTTTGAGTTTCCCTTCTCCTGTCCTGCTTTCCTCATCCCTTCCCTCACAGGGTCTCCTGAGCCAGAGGTTCTGACTGTGTCGCTTCAGGGTCTTGCTTTTGGGCAGAAGAGGAGCAGCTGTGTCGGGGGGAGCAGAGCACTGGCCTGTAGGCACTGGTGGGGCAGGCGGCCTCACGGTGACCGCAGGGCTGGGGGTGGGTAGAGGTGGAAACCCAGCAGTGTTGCGATCTGCAGAACAACCTCGAGGAGTCTGGAGCTTGCTGTAGCGCAAAAGGATTTTTGTGTGTTTATGTTCAGTGTTGTAGCGTAGCAGATAGTGAAAGGCCCTTAGTGATGTCTAAAGGTCCTTCAGAAATCTTTCACTGTGCTGCTGGACTGCTGCTCTTTGGCTTTTGCTGCTCGGTGATAAGGTCTCAGTCAGCCCGGCAGCAGAGCTGGTGTGCTGATCTCCACCACTGCACTCTG
>NW_010433603.1:7144-7612 GCF_000710305.1 Buceros rhinoceros silvestris | reverse complement strand
ATGTGCTGCGCTCCTCCCCTGCCGCCTGCCGCCGCTGTGAGCGGTTCGAGCTATTCCAGAAGCCCTCACAGAGGGGAGGAAGAGGGTTGCAGGGCCGCTTTCTGGTTTAGCAAGGAAGAAGCAGTGCCATATTGTTCCTGATGTCCTCATCTGCCAAAGATTTAAACTGTTCCTGGAAGGGTGGCTTGCCGACTCTTCCCAGGCAGTGTGGTACAGAACGTCCTTCATGAATCGTTTCAGGACCAGCTGCAGAAGCCATCGTGGACAGTGACAGATGCTCTCGTCTCACAGCGAAGCTGCAGCCCCAACAGGATAATGAGTATTGTTGAGTTCTGCTTAGGCAGGTGATTTGAGTAGCTGCTGTTTATCCTGTTCAGGGCTTCTTAGTGTGCAGGAGGGTGGTGGCTTCTTGGCAGCTCAGCAGGGTCTGAGGTGTAGGCGCTGCTCTACGTTTCCGCTTTTTTGGGT